>NW_027490324.1:0-300000 GCF_050948175.1 Xylocopa sonorina
TGCAAACGCTATTTCCTTGCAAGGAAGTGTCGCAATTACATTCTTTTGAAGTGAATACGAGGTATACATAACACTCCACAATGAATATTATATCTTACCATGAGACATAGAAATGAGATGTAATATGGCGAGTTAAGGAGCATTAGAACTCTATTGCTTCGATACGTAGACATGTGCAAACGCTACTTCCAAGCAAGGAAGTGTCGCATTTACATTCTTTTGACTGGAATACGAGATATACATGACACTTCGCAATGAATATTATATCTTATCATGAAACATAGAAATGAGATGTAATATGGCGATTTAAGAAGCATTAGAACACTATTGCGTCGATACGTAGACATCTGCAAACGCTATTTCCAAGCAAGGAAGTGTCGCATTTACATTCTTTTGAAGTGAATACGAGGTATACATAACACTCCATAATGAATATTATATCTTACCATGAAACATAGAAATGAGATGTAATATGGCGAAATAAGAAGCATTAGAACTCTATTGCTTCGATACGTAGACATCTGCAAACGCTACTTCCAAGCAAGGAAGTGTCGCATTTACATTCTTTTGAAAGGAATACGAGGTATACATGACACTTCGCAATGAATATTATATCTTATCATGAAACATAGAAATGAGATGTAATATGGCGGTTTAAGAAGCATTAGTACACTATTGCGTCGATACGTAGATATCTGCAAACGCTACTTCCAAGCAAGGAAGTGTCGCATTTACATTCTTTTGAAAGGAATACGGGGTACACATGACACTTCGCAATGAATATTATATCTTATCATGAAACATAGAAATGAGATGTAATATGGCGATTTAAGAAGCATTAGAACACTTTTGCGTCGATACGTAGACATCTGCAAACGCTATTTCCAAGCAAGGAAGTGTCGCATTTACATTCTTTTGAAGTGAATAGGAGTTATACATGACACTTCGCAATTAATATTATACCTTATCATGAAACATAGAAATGAGATGCGGTATCCCGTTTTAAGAAGTAATAGAACTCTATTGTTTCGGTACGGAGACATCTGCAAACGCTATTTCCTAGCAAGGAAGTGTCGCATTTACATTCTTTTGAAGTGTATACGAGGTATACATGACACTTCGGAATGGATATTATATCTTATCATGTAACATAGATGTGAGATGCGATATCGCGTTCTAAGAAGCATTAGAACCCTATTGCCTCGATGCGGAGATATCTGCAAACGCTATTTCCTAGGATGGAAGTGTCACATTTACATTCTTTTGAAGTGAATTCGAGTTATACATGACACTTCGGAATGAATATTATAACTTATCACGAAACATAGAAATGAGATGCGATATCGCGATCTAAGAAGCATTAGAATTCTATTGCTACAATACGTAGGCATCTGCAAACGCTATTTCCTAGCAAGGAGTAGTCGCATTTACATTCCTTTGAAGTGAATACGAGGTATACATGACACTTCGCAAGGAATATTACATCTTATCACGAAACATAGAAATGAGATGCGATATCGCGAATTAAGTAGCATTAGAAATCTATTGCTACGATACGTAGACATCTGCAAACGCTATTTCCTAGCAAGCAATAGTCGCATTTACATACTTTTGAAGTGAATTCGAGGTTTTCATGACACTTCGGAATGAATATTATAACTTATCGCGAAACATAGAAATGAGATGCGATATCGCGATCTAAGAAGCATTAGAACGCTACTGCTACGATACGTAGACATCTGCAAACGCTATTTCCTAGTAAGCAATAGTCGCATTTACATTCTTTTGAAGTGAATACGAGGTATACATGACACTTCGCAATGAATATTATATCTTATCATGAAACATAGAAGAGAGATGCGATATAGCGTTTTAAGAAGCTTTAGAACTCTATGGCCTCGATGCGGAGACATCTGCAAACGCTATTTCCTAGCAAGGAAGATTCGCATTTACATTCTTTTGAAGTGAATACGAGGTATACATGACACTTCGTAATGAACATTATATCTAATCATGTAACATATAAGTGAGATGCGATATCGCGTCTTAAAAAGCATTAGAATACTATTGCCTCGATGGGGAGATATCTGCAAACGCTATTTCCTAGCATGGAAGTGTCGCATTTACATTCTTTTGAAAGGAATACGAGGTATATATGACACTTCGCAATGAATATTATATCTTATCATGAAACATAGAAATGTGATGCAATATGGCGATTTAAGAAGGACTAGAACTCTATTGCTTTGATACGTAGACATCTACAAACGCTATTTCCAAGCAAGGAAGTGTCGCATTTACATTCTTTTGAAGTGAGTACGAGGTATACGTAACACTTCACAAAGAATTTTATATATTATCATGAAACATGGAAATGAGAAGCGATATCGTGTTTTGAGATGCATTAGAACTCTAGTGCCACGATACGTAGACATCTGCAAACGCTATTTCCTAGCAAGGAAGTGTCGCATTTACATTCTTTTGAAGTGAGTACGAGGTATACGTAACACTTCACAAAGGATTTTATATATTATCATGAAACATAGAAATGAGAAGCGATATCGTGTTTTGAGAAGCATTAGAACTCTAGTGCCACGATACGTAGACATCTGCAAACGCTATTTTCTAGCAAGGAAGTTTCGCATTTACATTCTTTTGAAGTGAGTACGAGGTATACATAACACTTCACAAAGAATTTTATATATTATCATGAAACATAGAAATGAGAAGCGATATCGTGTTTTGAGAAGCATTAGAACTCTAATTCCACGATACGTAGACATCTGCAAACGCTATTTTCTAGCAAGGTAGTGTCGCATTTACATTCATTTGAAGTGTATGCGAGGTATACCTAACACTACGCAATGAATATTATATACTATCATGAAACATAGAAATGGGAAACGCTGTCGCGTTTTGAGAAGCATTAGAGCACTAATGCTACGATACGTGGACATCTGCAAACGCTATTTCCTAGCAAGGAAGTGTCGCATTTACATTCATTTGAAGTGTATGCGAGGTATACGTGACACTACGCAAGGAATATTATATACTATCATGAAACATAGACATGAGAAACGCTGTCGCGTTCTGAGAAGCATTAGAGCACTAATGCTACGATACGTAGTCATCTGCAAACGCTATTTCCTTGGAAGGAAGTGTCGCATTTACATTCTTTTGAAGTGAATACGAGGTATACATAACACTTCACAATGAATATTATATCTTACCATGAAACATAGAAATGAGATGTAATATGGCGAATTAAGAAGCATTAGAACTCTATTGCTTCGATACGTAGACATCTGCAAACGCTACTTCCAAGGAAGGAAGTGTCGCATTTACATTCCTTTGAAAGGAATACGAGGTATACATGACACTTCGCAATGAATATTATATCTTATCATGAAACATAGAAATGTGATGCAATATGGCGATTTAAGAAGGACTAGAACTCTATTGCTTTGATACGTAGACATCTACAAACGCTATTTCCAAGCAAGGAAGTGTCGCATTTACATTCTTTTGAAGTGAGTACGAGGTATACATAACACTCCACAATGAATATTATATCTTATCATGAAACATAGAAATGAGATGTAATATGGCGATTTAAGAAGCATTAGAACTCTATTGCTTCGATACGTAGACATCTACAAACGCTATTTCCAAGCAAGGAAGTGTCGCATTTACATTCATTTGAAGTGTATGCGAGGTGTACATGACACTACGCAAGGAATATTATATACTATCATGAAACATAGACATGAGAAACGCTGTCGCGTTCTGAGAAGCATTAGAGCACTAATGCTACGATACGTAGTCATCTGCAAACGCTATTTCCTTGCAAGGAAGTGTCGCATTTACATTCTTTTGAAGTGAATACGACGTATACATAACACTTCACAATGAATATTATATCTTACCATGAAACATAGAAATGTGATGCAATATGGCGATTTAAGAAGCACTAGAACTCTATTGCTTCGATACGTAGACATCTGCAAACGTTATTTCCAAGCAAGGAAGTGTCGCATTTACATTCTTTTGAAGTGAGTACGAGGTATACATAACACTTCACAAAGAATTTTATATATTATCATGAAACATAGAAATGAGAAGCGATATCGTGTTTTGAGAAGCATTAGAACTCTAATTCCACGATACGTAGACATCTGCAAACGCTATTTCCTAGCAAGGAAGTGTCGCATTTACATTCACTTGAAGTGTATGCGAGGTATACATGACACTACGCAAGGAATATTATATACTATCATGAAACATAGACATGAGAAACGCTGTCGCGTTCTGAGAAGCATTAGAGCACTAATGCTACGATACGTAGTCATCTGCAAACGCTATTTCCTTGCAAGGAAGTGTCGCATTTACATTCTTTTGAAGTGAATACGACGTATACATAACACTTCACAATGAATATTATATCTTACCATGAAACATAGAAATGAGATGTAATATGGCGAATTAAGAAGCACTAGAACTCTATTGCTTCGATACGTAGACATCTACAAACGCTATTTCCAAGCAAGGAAGTGTCGCATTTACATTCATTTGAAGTGTATGCGAGGTATACATGACACTACGCAAGGAATATTATATACTATCATGAAACATAGACATGAGAAACGCTGTCGCGTTCTGAGAAGCATTAGAGCACTAATGCTACGATACGTAGTCATCTGCAAACGCTATTTCCTTGCAAGGAAGTGTCGCAATTACATTCTTTTGAAGTGAATACGAGGTATACATAACACTCCACAATGAATATTATATCTTACCATGAAACATAGAAATGAGATGTAATATGGCGAGTTAAGGAGCATTAGAACTCTATTGCTTCGATACGTAGACATGTGCAAACGCTACTTCCAAGCAAGGAAGTGTCGCATTTACATTCTTTTGACTGGAATACGAGATATGCATGACACTTCGCAATGAATATTATATCTTATCATGAAACATAGAAATGAGATGTAATATGGCGATTTAAGAAGCATTAGAACACTATTGCGTCGATACGTAGACATCTGCAAACGCTATTTCCAAGCAAGGAAGTGTCGCATTTACATTCTTTTGAAGTGAATACGAGGTATACATAACACTCCATAATGAATATTATATGTTACCATGAAACATAGAAATGAGATGTAATATGGCGAAATAAGAAGCATTAGAACTCTATTGCTTCGATACGTAGACATCTGCAAACGCTACTTCCAAGCAAGGAAGTGTCGCATTTACATTCTTTTGAAAGGAATACGAGGTATACATGACACTTCGCAATGAATATTATATCTTATCATGAAACATAGAAATGAGATGTAATATGGCGATTTAAGAAGCATTAGTACACTATTGCGTCGATACGTAGATATCTGCAAACGCTACTTCCAAGCAAGGAAGTGTCGCATTTACATTCTTTTGAAAGGAATACGGGGTACACATGACACTTCGCAATGAATATTATATCTTATCATGAAACATAGAAATGAGATGTAATATGGCGATTTAAGAAGCATTAGAACACTTTTGCGTCGATACGTAGACATCTGCAAACGCTATTTCCAAGCAAGGAAGTGTCGCATTTACATTCTTTTGAAGTGAGTACGAGGTATACATAACACTTCACAAAGAATTTTATATATTATCATGAAACATAGAAATGAGAAGCGATATCGTGTTTTGAGAAGCATTAGAACTCTAATTCCACGATACGTAGACATCTGCAAACGCTATTTCCTAGCAAGGAAGTGTCGCATTTACATTCACTTGAAGTGTATGCGAGGTATACATGACACTACGCAAGGAATATTATATACTATCATGAAACATAGACATGAGAAACGCTGTCGCGTTCTGAGAAGCATTAGAGCACTAATGCTACGATACGTAGTCATCTGCAAACGCTATTTCCTTGCAAGGAAGTGTCGCATTTACATTCTTTTGAAGTGAATACGACGTATACATAACACTTCACAATGAATATTATATCTTACCATGAAACATAGAAATGAGATGTAATATGGCGAATTAAGAAGCACTAGAACTCTATTGCTTCGATACGTAGACATCTACAAACGCTATTTCCAAGCAAGGAAGTGTCGCATTTACATTCATTTGAAGTGTATGCGAGGTATACATGACACTACGCAAGGAATATTATATACTATCATGAAACATAGACATGAGAAACGCTGTCGCGTTCTGAGAAGCATTAGAGCACTAATGCTACGATACGTAGTCATCTGCAAACGCTATTTCCTTGCAAGGAAGTGTCGCAATTACATTCTTTTGAAGTGAATACGAGGTATACATAACACTCCACAATGAATATTATATCTTACCATGAAACATAGAAATGAGATGTAATATGGCGAGTTAAGGAGCATTAGAACTCTATTGCTTCGATACGTAGACATGTGCAAACGCTACTTCCAAGCAAGGAAGTGTCGCATTTACATTCTTTTGACTGGAATACGAGATATACATGACACTTCGCAATGAATATTATATCTTATCATGAAACATAGAAATGAGATGTAATATGGCGATTTAAGAAGCATTAGAACACTATTGCGTCGATACGTAGACATCTGCAAACGCTATTTCCAAGCAAGGAAGTGTCGCATTTACATTCTTTTGAAGTGAATACGAGGTATACATAACACTCCATAATGAATATTATATCTTACCATGAAACATAGAAATGAGATGTAATATGGCGAAATAAGAAGCATTAGAACTCTATTGCTTCGATACGTAGACATCTGCAAACGCTACTTCCAAGCAAGGAAGTGTCGCATTTACATTCTTTTGAAAGGAATACGAGGTATACATGACACTTCGCAATGAATATTATATCTTATCATGAAACATAGAAATGAGATGTAATATGGCGATTTAAGAAGCATTAGTACACTATTGCGTCGATACGTAGATATCTGCAAACGCTACTTCCAAGCAAGGAAGTGTCGCATTTACATTCTTTTGAAAGGAATACGGGGTACACATGACACTTCGCAATGAATATTATATCTTATCATGAAACATAGAAATGAGATGTAATATGGCGATTTAAGAAGCATTAGAACACTTTTGCGTCGATACGTAGACATCTGCAAACGCTATTTCCAAGCAAGGAAGTGTCGCATTTACATTCTTTTGAAGTGAATAGGAGTTATACATGACACTTCGCAATTAATATTATACCTTATCATGAAACATAGAAATGAGATGCGGTATCCCGTTTTAAGAAGTAATAGAACTCTATTGTTTCGGTACGGAGACATCTGCAAACGCTATTTCCTAGGATGGAAGTGTCACATTTACATTCTTTTGAAGTGAATTCGAGTTATACATGACACTTCGGAATGAATATTATAACTTATCACGAAACATAGAAATGAGATGCGATATCGCGATCTAAGAAGCATTAGAATTCTATTGCTACAATACGTAGGCATCTGCAAACGCTATTTCCTAGCAAGGAGTAGTCGCATTTACATTCCTTTGAAGTGAATACGAGGTATACATGACACTTCGCAAGGAATATTACATCTTATCACGAAACATAGAAATGAGATGCGATATCGCGAATTAAGTAGCATTAGAACTCTATTGCTACGATACGTAGACATCTGCAAACGCTATTTCCTAGCAAGCAATAGTCGCATTTACATACTTTTGAAGTGAATTCGAGGTTTTCATGACACTTCGGAATGAATATTATAACTTATCGCGAAACATAGAAATGAGATGCGATATCGCGATCTAAGAAGCATTAGAACGCTACTGCTACGATACGTAGACATCTGCAAACGCTATTTCCTAGTAAGCAATAGTCGCATTTACATTCTTTTGAAGTGAATACGAGGTATACATGACACTTCGCAATGAATATTATATCTTATCATGAAACATAGAAGAGAGATGCGATATAGCGTTTAAGAAGCTTTAGAACTCTATGGCCTCGATGCGGAGACATCTGCAAACGCTATTTCCTAGCAAGGAAGATTCGCATTTACATTCTTTTGAAGTGAATACGAGGTATACATGACACTTCGTAATGAACATTATATCTAATCATGTAACATATAAGTGAGATGCGATATCGCGTCTTAAAAAGCATTAGAATCCTATTGCCTCGATGGGGAGATATCTGCAAACGCTATTTCCTAGCATGGAAGTGTCGCATTTACATTCTTTTGAAAGGAATACGAGGTATATATGACACTTCGCAATGAATATTATATCTTATCATGAAACATAGAAATGTGATGCAATATGGCGATTTAAGAAGGACTAGAACTCTATTGCTTTGATACGTAGACATCTACAAACGCTATTTCCAAGCAAGGAAGTGTCGCATTTACATTCTTTTGAAGTGAGTACGAGGTATACGTAACACTTCACAAAGAATTTTATATATTATCATGAAACATAGAAATGAGAAGCGATATCGTGTTTTGAGAAGCATTAGAACTCTAGTGCCACGATACGTAGACATCTGCAAACGCTATTTCCTAGCAAGGAAGTGTCGCATTTACATTCTTTTGAAGTGAGTACGAGGTATACGTAACACTTCACAAAGGATTTTATATATTATCATGAAACATAGAAATGAGAAGCGATATCGTGTTTTGAGAAGCACTAGAACTCTAGTGCCACGATACGTAGACATCTGCAAACGCTATTTTCTAGCAAGGAAGTTTCGCATTTACATTCTTTTGAAGTGAGTACGAGGTAAACATAACACTTCACAAAGAATTTTATATATTATCATGAAACATAGAAATGAGAAGCGATATCGTGTTTTGAGAAGCATTAGAACTCTAATTCCACGATACGTAGACATCTGCAAACGCTATTTTCTAGCAAGGCAGTGTCGCATTTACATTCATTTGAAGTGTATGCGAGGTATACCTAACACTACGCAATGAATATTATATACTATCATGAAACATAGAAATGGGAAACGCTGTCGCGTTTTGAGAAGCATTAGAGCACTAATGCTACGATACGTGGACATCTGCAAACGCTATTTCCTAGCAAGGAAGTGTCGCATTTACATTCATTTGAAGTGTATGCGAGGTATACGTGACACTACGCAAGGAATATTATATACTATCATGAAACATAGACATGAGAAACGCTGTCGCGTTCTGAGAAGCATTAGAGCACTAATGCTACGATACGTAGTCATCTGCAAACGCTATTTCCTTGGAAGGAAGTGTCGCATTTACATTCTTTTGAAGTGAATACGAGGTATACATAACACTTCACAATGAATATTATATCTTACCATGAAACATAGAAATGAGATGTAATATGGCGAATTAAGAAGCATTAGAACTCTATTGCTTCGATACGTAGACATCTGCAAACGCTACTTTCAAGGAAGGAAGTGTCGCATTTACATTCCTTTGAAAGGAATACGAGGTATACATGACACTTCGCAATGAATATTATATCTTATCATGAAACATAGAGATGTGATGCAATATGGCGATTTAAGATGCACTATAACTCTATTGCTTCGATACGTAGACATCTACAAACGCTATTTCCAAGCAAGGAAGTGTCGCATTTACATTCTTTTGAAGTGAGTACGAGGTATACGTAACACTTCACAAAGAATTTTATATATTATCATGAAACATAGAAATGAGAAGCGATATCGAGTTTTGAGAAGCATTAGAACTCTAGTGCCACGATACGTAGACATCTGCAAACGCTATTTCCTAGCAAGGAAGTGTCGCATTTACATTCTTTTGAAGTGAGTACGAGGTATACATAACACTCCACAATGAATATTATATCTTATCATGAAACATAGAAATGAGATGTAATATGGCGATTTAAGAAGCATTAGAACTCTATTGCTTCAATACGTAGACATCTGAAAATGCTATTTCCTGGCAAGGAAGTGTCGCATTTACATTCTTTTGAAGTGAATACAAGGTATATATAACACTTCACAAAGAATTTTGTATATTATCATGAAACATAGTAATGTGTAGAGATATCGCGTTTTGAGAAGCATTAGAATTCTAATACTACGATACATAGACATCTACAAACGCTATTTCCTGGCAATGAAGTGTCGCGTTTACATTCTTTTGAAGTGAATACGAGGTATACATAACACTCCACAATGAATATTATATCTTATCATGAAACATAGAAATGTGATGCAATATGGCGATTTAAGAAGCACTAGAACTCTATTGCTTCGATACGTAGACATCTGCAAACGTTATTTCCAAGCAAGGAAGTGTCGCATTTACATTCTTTTGAAGTGAGTACGAGGTATACATAACACTTCACAAAGAATTTTATATATTATCATGAAACATAGAAATGAGAAGCGATATCGTGTTTTGAGAAGCATTAGAACTCTAATTCCACGATACGTAGACATCTGCAAACGCTATTTCCTAGCAAGGAAGTGTCGCATTTACATTCACTTGAAGTGTATGCGAGGTATACATGACACTACGCAAGGAATATTATATACTATCATGAAACATAGACATGAGAAACGCTGTCGCATTCTGAGAAGCATTAGAGCACTAATGCTACGATACGTAGTCATCTGCAAACGCTATTTCCTTGCAAGGAAGTGTCGCATTTACATTCTTTTGAAGTGAATACGACGTATACATAACACTTCACAATGAATATTATATCTTACCATGAAACATAGAAATGAGATGTAATATGGCGAATTAAGAAGCACTAGAACTCTATTGCTTCGATACGTAGACATCTACAAACGCTATTTCCAAGCAAGGAAGTGTCGCATTTACATTCATTTGAAGTGTATGCGAGGTATACATGACACTACGCAAGGAATATTATATACTATCATGAAACATAGACATGAGAAACGCTGTCGCGTTCTGAGAAGCATTAGAGCACTAAGGCTACGATACGTAGTCATCTGCAAACGCTATTTCCTTGCAAGGAAGTGTCGCAATTACATTCTTTTGAAGTGAATACGAGGTATACATAACACTCCACAATGAATATTATATCTTACCATGAAACATAGAAATGAGATGTAATATGGCGAGTTAAGGAGCATTAGAACTCTATTGCTTCGATACGTAGACATGTGCAAACGCTACTTCCAAGCAAGG
Organism: Xylocopa sonorina; assembly: GCF_050948175.1. Taxonomy (NCBI): domain Eukaryota; kingdom Metazoa; phylum Arthropoda; class Insecta; order Hymenoptera; family Apidae; genus Xylocopa; species Xylocopa sonorina. Next base: position 11,160 of record NW_027490324.1, read on the forward strand.
AAGTGTCGCATTTACATTCTTTTGACTGGAATACGGGATATACATGACACTTCGCAATGAATATTATATCTTATCATGAAACATAGAAATGAGATGTAATATGGCGATTTAAGAAGCATTAGAACACTATTGCGTCGATACGTAGACATCTGCAAACGCTATTTCCAAGCAAGGAAGTGTCGCATTTACATTCTTTTGAAGTGAATACGAGGTATACATAACACTCCATAATGAATATTATATCTTACCATGAAACATAGAAATGAGATGTAATATGGCGAAATAAGAAGCATTAGAACTCTATTGCTTCGATACGTAGACATCTGCAAACGCTACTTCCAAGCAAGGAAGTGTCGCATTTACATTCTTTTGAAAGGAATACGAGGTATACATGACACTTCGCAATGAATATTATATCTTATCATGAAACATAGAAATGAGATGTAATATGGCGATTTAAGAAGCATTAGTACACTATTGCGTCGATACGTAGATATCTGCAAACGCTACTTCCAAGCAAGGAAGTGTCGCATTTACATTCTTTTGAAAGGAATACGGGGTACACATGACACTTCGCAATGAATATTATATCTTATCATGAAACATAGAAATGAGATGTAATATGGCGATTTAAGAAGCATTAGAACACTTTTGCGTCGATACGTAGACATCTGCAAACGCTATTTCCAAGCAAGGAAGTGTCGCATTTACATTCTTTTGAAGTGAATAGGAGTTATACATGACACTTCGCAATTAATATTATACCTTATCATGAAACATAGAAATGAGATGCGGTATCCCGTTTTAAGAAGTAATAGAACTCTATTGTTTCGGTACGGAGACATCTGCAAACGCTATTTCCTAGCAAGGAAGTGTCGCATTTACATTCTTTTGAAGTGTATACGAGGTATACATGACACTTCGGAATGGATATTATATCTTATCATGTAACATAGAAGTGAGATGCGATATCGCGTTCTAAGAAGCATTAGAACCCTATTGCCTCGATGCGGAGATATCTGCAAACGCTATTTCCTAGGATGGAAGTGTCACATTTACATTCTTTTGAAGTGAATTCGAGTTATACATGACACTTCGGAATGAATATTATAACTTATCACGAAACATAGAAATGAGATGCGATATCGCGATCTAAGAAGCATTAGAATTCTATTGCTACAATACGTAGGCATCTGCAAACGCTATTTCCTAGCAAGGAGTAGTCGCATTTACATTCCTTTGAAGTGAATACGAGGTATACATGACACTTCGCAAGGAATATTACATCTTATCACGAAACATAGAAATGAGATGCGATATCGCGAATTAAGTAGCATTAGAACTCTATTGCTACGATACGTAGACATCTGCAAACGCTATTTCCTAGCAAGCAATAGTCGCATTTACATACTTTTGAAGTGAATTCGAGGTTTTCATGACACTTCGGAATGAATATTATAACTTATCGCGAAACATAGAAATGAGATGCGATATCGCGATCTAAGAAGCATTAGAACGCTACTGCTACGATACGTAGACATCTGCAAACGCTATTTCCTAGTAAGCAATAGTCGCATTTACATTCTTTTGAAGTGAATACGAGGTATACATGACACTTCGCAATGAATATTATATCTTATCATGAAACATAGAAGAGTGATGCGATATAGCGCTTTAAGAAGCTTTAGAACTCTATGGCCTCGATGCGGAGACATCTGCAAACGCTATTTCCTAGCAAGGAAGATTCGCATTTACATTCTTTTGAAGTGAATACGAGGTATACATGACACTTCGTAATGAACATTATATCTAATCATGTAACATATAAGTGAGATGCGATATCGCGTCTTAAAAAGCATTAGAATCCTATTGCCTCGATGGGGAGATATCTGCAAACGCTATTTCCTAGCATGGAAGTGTCGCATTTACATTCTTTTGAAAGGAATACGAGGTATATATGACACTTCGCAATGAATATTATATCTTATCATGAAACATAGAAATGTGATGCAATATGGCGATTTAAGAAGGACTAGAACTCTATTGCTTTGATACGTAGACATCTACAAACGCTATTTCCAAGCAAGGAAGTGTCGCATTTACATTCTTTTGAAGTGAGTACGAGGTGTACGTAACACTTCACAAAGAATTTTATATATTATCATGAAACATAGAAATGAGAAGCGATATCGTGTTTTGAGAAGCATTAGAACTCTAGTGCCACGATACGTAGACATCTGCAAACGCTATTTCCTAGCAAGGAAGTGTCGCATTTACATTCTTTTGAAGTGAGTACGAGGTATACGTAACACTTCACAAAGGATTTTATATATTATCATGAAACATAGAAATGAGAAGCGATATCGTGTTTTGAGAAGCACTAGAACTCTAGTGCCACGATACGTAGACATCTGCAAACGCTATTTTCTAGCAAGGAAGTTTCGCATTTACATTCTTTTGAAGTGAGTACGAGGTAAACATAACACTTCACAAAGAATTTTATATATTATCATGAAACATAGAAATGAGAAGCGATATCGTGTTTTGAGAAGCATTAGAACTCTAATTCCACGATACGTAGACATCTGCAAACGCTATTTTCTAGCAAGGTAGTGTCGCATTTACATTCATTTGAAGTGTATGCGAGGTATACCTAACACTACGCAATGAATATTATATACTATCATGAAACATAGAAATGGGAAACGCTGTCGCGTTTTGAGAAGCATTAGAGCACTAATGCTACGATACGTGGACATCTGCAAACGCTATTTCCTAGCAAGGAAGTGTCGCATTTACATTCATTTGAAGTGTATGCGAGGTATACGTGACACTACGCAAGGAATATTATATACTATCATGAAACATAGACATGAGAAACGCTGTCGCGTTCTGAGAAGCATTAGAGCACTAATGCTACGATACGTAGTCATCTGCAAACGCTATTTCCTTGGAAGGAAGTGTCGCATTTACATTCTTTTGAAGTGAATACGAGGTATACATAACACTTCACAATGAATATTATATCTTACCATGAAACATAGAAATGAGATGTAATATGGCGAATTAAGAAGCATTAGAACTCTATTGCTTCGATACGTAGACATCTGCAAACGCTACTTCCAAGGAAGGAAGTGTCGCATTTACATTCCTTTGAAAGGAATACGAGGTATACATGACACTTCGCAATGAATATTATATCTTATCATGAAACATAGAGATGTGATGCAATATGGCGATTTAAGAAGCACTATAACTCTATTGCTTCGATACGTAGACATCTACAAACGCTATTTCCAAGCAAGGAAGTGTCGCATTTACATTCTTTTGAAGTGAGTACGAGGTATACGTAACACTTCACAAAGAACTTTATATATTATCATGAAACATAGAAATGAAAAGCGATATCGTGTTTTGAGAAGCATTAGAACTCTAGTGCCACGATACGTAGACATCTGCAAATGCTATTTCGTAGCAAGAAACTTTCTTACCATGAAACATAGAAATGAGATGTAATTTGGCGAGTTAAGAAGCATTAGAACTCTATTGCTTCGATACGTAGACATGTGCAAACGCTACTTCCAAGCAAGGAAGTGTCGCATTTACATACTTTTGAAAGGAATACGAGGTATACATGACACTTCGCATTGAATATTATATCTTATCGTGAAACATAGAAATGAGATGTAATATGGCGATTTAAGATGCATTAGTACACTATTGCGTCGATACGTAGATATCTGCAAACGCCACTTCCAAGCAAGGAAGTGTCGCATTTACATTCTTTTGAAAGGAATACGGGGTATACATGACACTTCGCAATGAATATTATATCTTATCATGAAACATAGAAATGAGATGTAATATGGCGATTTAAGAAGCATTAGAACACTATTGCGTCGATACGTAGACATCTGCAAACGCTATTTCCAAGCAAGGAAGTGTCGCATTTACATTCTTTTGAAGTGAATACGAGGTATACATGACACTTCGCAATGAATATTATATCTTATCATAAAACACGGTAGAGGGATGCGATATCGCGTTTTAGGAAGCATTAGAAATCTACGGTCTCGATGCGGAGACATCTGCAAACGCTATTTCCTAGCGAGCAGTAGTCGCATTTACGTCCTTTTGAAGTGAATACGAGGTATACATGACACTTCGCTATGAATATTATATCTTATCACGAAACATAGAAATGAGATGCGATATCGCGATCTAAGTAGCATTAGAACTCTATTGCTACGATACGTAGACATCTGAATAAGCTATTTCCTAGGAGGGAAGTGTTGCATTTACATTCGTTTGGAGAGAATACGAGGTATACATGACACTTCGCAATGAATATTATATCTTATCATGAAACATAGAAGCGAGATGCGATATCGCGTTTTAAGAAGCTTTAGAACTCTATGGCCTCGATGCGTAGACATCTGCAATCGCTATTTCCTAGCATGGAAGTGTCGCACATACATTCTTTTGATGTGAATACGAGGTATACATGACACTTCGCAATGAATATTATATCTTATCTCGAAACATGTAAATGAGGTGTCATATCGTGATTTAAGTAGCATTAGAACGCTATTGCTACGATACGTAGACACCTGCAAACGCTATTTCCTAGCATGGAAGTGTCGCATTTACATTCTTTTGAAGTGAATACGAGGTATACATAACACTCTACAATGAATATTATATGTTATCACGAAACATAGAAGTGAGATGCGATATCGCGATTTACGAAGCGCTAGAACTATATTGCTACGATGCGTAGACATCTGGAAATGTTATTACCTAGCAAGGAAGTGTCGCATTTACATTCTTTTGAAGTGAATACGAGGTATACATAACATTCCACAATGAATATTATATCTTATCACGAAACATAGAAATGAAATGCGGCATCTCGTTTTAAGAAGCATTAGAACTCTATTGCTACGATACGTTGACATCTGCAATCGCTATTTCCTAGCATGGAAGTGTCGCATTTACATTCATTTGAAGCGAATACGCGGTATATATGACACTTCGCAATGAATATTATATTTTATCATGAAACATAGGAATGAGGTGCTATATTGCGTTTTGAGAAGCATTAGAACTCTATTGCTAATATACGTAGACATCTGCAAACTCTATTTCCTACCATTGAAATGTCGCACTTACATTCCACTGAAGTGAATACGAGGTATACATAACATTACACAATGAATATTATATCTTATTACGAAACATAGAAATGAAATGCGACATCTCGTATTCAGAAGCATAAGTACTCTATTGCTGTGATACGTAGACATCTGCAAACGCTATTTCCTAGCATGGAAGTGTCGCATTTACATTCTTTTGAAGCGAATACGAGGTATACATGACACTTCGCAATGAATATTATATCTTATCAAGAAACATAGAAATGAAATGCGACATCTCGTTATAAGGAGCATTAGAACTCCATTCTTATGATACGTGGTCATCTGGAAACTCTATTTCCTAGCAAGGAAGTGTCGCTTTTACATTCTTTTGAAGAGAATACGAGGTATACATGACACTTCGCAATGAATATTATATCTTATCTCGAAACATAGAAGTGAGATGTTATATCGCGTTTTAAGAAGCATTAGAACTCTATTGCTTCGATACGTAGACATCTGCAAACTCTACTTCCTAGCAGGGAAGTGTCGCATTTACATTCATTTGAAGTGAATACGAGGTACACATGACACTTCGCAATGAATATTATACCTTATCATGAAACATAGAAGTGAGATGCGATATCGCATTTTAAGAAGCATTAGAACTCTATTGCTACGATACGTAGACATCTGCAAACGCTATTTCCTAGCATGCAAGTGTCGCATTTACATTCTTTTGAAGCGAATACGAGGTATACATGACACTTCGCAATGAATATTATATCTTATCATGAAACATAGAAGTGAGATGCGATATCGCCTTTTAAGAAGCATTAGAACTCTATTGCTGCGATACGTAGACATCTGCAAACGCTATTTCCTAGCATGCAAGTGTCGCATTTACATTCTTTTGAAGTGAATACGAGGTATACATGACACTTCGCAATGAATATTATATCTTATCATAGAACATAGAAGTGAGATGCGATATCGCGTTTTAAGAATCATTAGAACTCTATTGTTTCCACACGTAGTCATCTGGAAACGCTATTTACTAGCAAGGAAGTGTCGCACTTACATCTCTTTGAAGTGAATACGAGGTATACATGACACTTCTCAATGAATATTATATCTGATCATGAAACATAGAAATGAGATGCGGCATCGCGTTTTGAGAAGCAGTAGAACCCTATTGCTTCGATACGTAGACATCTGCAAACTCTACTTCCTAGCAGGGAAGTGTCGCATTTACATTCATTTGAAGTGAATATGAGGTATACATGACACTTCGCAATGAATATTATACCTTATCATGAAACATAGAATTGAGATGTGATATCGCATTTTAAGAAGAATTAGAACTCTATTGCTACGATACGTAGACATCTGCAAACGCTATTTCCTAGCATGGAAGTGTCGCATTTACATTCTTTTGAAGTGAATACGAGGTATACATAACACTCTACAATGAATATTATATGTTATCACGAAACATAGAAGTGAGATGCGATATCGCGATTTACGAAGCGCTAGAACTATATTGCTACGTTGCGTAGACATCTGCAAACGCTATTTCCTAGTATGGAAGTGTCGCATTTACATTCTTTTGATGTGAATACGAGGTATACATGACACTTCGCAATGAATATTATATCTTATCATGAAACATAGGAATGAGGTGCTATATTGCGTTTTGAGAAGCATTAGAACTCTATTGCTAATATACGTAGACATCTGCAGACCCTATTTCCTACCATGGAAATGTTGCATTTACATTCTTTTGAAGTGAATACGAGGTATACATGACACTTCGCAATGAATATTATATCTTATCTCGAAACATAGAAGTGAGATGTTATATCGCGTTTTAAGAAGCATTAGAACTCTATTGCTTCGATACGTAGACATCTGCAAACTCTACTTCCTAGCAGGGAAGTGTCGCATTTACATTCATTTGAAGTGAATACGAGGTATACATGACACTTCGCAATGAATATTATACCTTATCATGAAACATAGAAGTGAGATGCGATATCGCATTTTAAGAAGCATTAGAACACTATTGCTACGATACGTAGACATCTGCAAACGCTATTTCCTAGCATGGAAGTGTCGCATTTACATTCTTTTGAAGTGAATACGAGGTATACATAACACCCTACAATGAATATTATATGTTATCACGAAACATAGATGTGAGATGCGATATCGCGATTTACGAAGCACTAGAACTATATTGCTACGATGCGTAGACATCTGGAAATGTTATTTCCTAGCAAGGAAGTGTCGCATTTACATTCTTTTGAAGTGAATACGAGGTATACATGACACTTCGCAATGGATATTATATCTTATCATGAAGCATAGTAGTGATATGCGATATCGCGTCTTAAGAAGCATTACAACCCTATTGCTACGATACGCAGACATCTGCAAACGCTATTTCCTAGCAAGTAAGTTTCGCATTTACATTCTTTTGAAGGGAATATGAGGTATACATAACACCCCACAATGAATATTATATCTTATCACGAAACATAGAAATGAAATGCGGCATCTCGTTTTAAGAAGCATTAGAACTCTATTGCTACCATACGTAGACATCTGCAAACGCTATTTCCTAGCATGGAAGTGTCTTATTTACATTCTTTTGAAGTGAATACGAGGTATACATGACACTTCGCAATGAATATTATATCTTATCATGAAACATAGGAATGAGGTGCTATATTGCGTTTTGAGAAGCATTAGATCTCTATTGCTAATATACGTAGACATCTGCAGACCCTATTTCCTACCATGGAAATGTCGCACTTACATTCCATTGAAGTGAATACGAGGTATACATAACATTACACAATGAATATAATATCTTATTACGAAACATAGAAATGAAATACGACATCTCGTTTTCAGAAGCATAAGTACTCTATTGCTGTGATACGTAGACATCTGCATACGCTATTTCCTAGCATGGAAGTGTCGCATTTACATTCTTTTGAAGTGAATACGAGGTATACATGACACTTCGCAATGAATATTATATCTTATCAAGAAACATAGTGGAAATATGCGATATCGCGTTTTAAGAAGCATTAGAACTCTACTTTTACGATACGTAGACATCTGCAAACAATATTTCCTAGCAAGGAAGTGTCGCATTTACAATCTTTTGAAGTGAATACGAGGTATACATGACACTTCGCAATGAATATTATATCTTATCATGAAACATAGCAGTGAGATGCGATATCGCGATTTAAGAAGCATTAGAACTCTATTGCTACGATGCGTAGACATCTGCATATGTAATTTCCTAGCAAGCAAGTGTCGCATTAATATCCTTTGAAGTGAATACGAGGTATGCATAACATTCCACAATAAATATTATATCTTATTACGAAACATAGAAATGAAATGCGACTTCTCATTTTAAGAAGCATTAGAACTCTATTGCTACGATACGTAGACATCTGCAAACGCTATTTGCTAGCATGGAAGTTTCGCATTTACATTCATTTGAAGTGAATACGAGGTATACATATCACTTCGCGATGAATGTTATATCTTATTACGAAACATAGAAATGAAATGCGACATCTCGTTTTAAGAAGCATTAGAACTCTATCGCTACTTTACGTAGACATCTGCAAACGCTATTTCCTAGCATGGAAGTTTCGCATTTATATTCTTTTGAAGTGAAAACGAGATGTACAAGACACTTCGCAATGAATATTATATCTTATCATGAAACATAGGAATGAGTTGCGATATCGCGGTTTGAGAAGCATTAGAACTCTATTGCTACGATACGTAGACATCTGCAAACGCTATTTCCTAGCATGGAAGTGTCGCATTTACATTCTTTTGATGTGAATACGAGATATACATGACACTTCGCAATGAATATTATATCTTATCATGAATCATAGGAATGAGATGCTATTTCGCGTTTTGAGAAGCATTAGAACTCTATTGCTAATACGCGTAGACATCTGCAAACTCTATTTCCTAGCAAGGAAGTGTCGCATTTACATTCTTTTGAAGTGAATACGAGGTATACATAACACTCTACAATGAATATTATATGTTATCACGAAACATAGAAGTGAGATGCGATATCGCGATTTACGAAGCGCTAGAACTATATTGCTACGATGCGTAGACATCTGGAAATGTTATTACCTAGCAAGGAAGTGTCGCATTTACATTCTTTTGAAGTGAATACGAGGTATACATAACACTCCACAATGAATATTATATCTTATCACGAAACATAGAAATGAAATGCGGCATCTCGTTTTAAGAAGCATTAGAACTCTATTGCTACGATACGTTGACATCTGCAATCGCTATTTCCTAGCATGGAAGTGTCGCATTTACATTCATTTGAAGCGAATACGAGGTATATATGACACTTCGCAATGAATATTATATTTTATCATGAAACATAGGAATGAGGTGCTATATTGCGTTTTGAGAAGCATTAGAACTCTATTGCTAATATACGTAGACATCTGCAAACTCTATTTCCTACCATTGAAATGTCGCACTTACATTCCACTGAAGTGAATACGAGGTATACATAACATTACACAATGAATATTATATCTTATTACGAAACATAGAAATGAAATGCGACATCTCGTATTCAGAAGCATAAGTACTCTATTGCTGTGATACGTAGACATCTGCAAACGCTATTTCCTAGCATGGAAGTGTCGCATTTACATTCTTTTGAAGCGAATACGAGGTATACATGACACTTCGCAATGAATATTATATCTTATCAAGAAACATAGAAATGAAATGCGACATCTCGTTATAAGGAGCATTAGAACTCCATTCTTATGATACGTGGTCATCTGGAAACTCTATTTCCTAGCAAGGAAGTGTCGCTTTTACATTCTTTTGAAGAGAATACGAGGTATACATGACACTTCGCAATGAATATTATACCTTATCTCGAAACATAGAAGTGAGATGCGACATCTCGTTTTAAGAAGCATTAGAAATCTGTTGCTACGATACGTAGACATCTGCAAACGCTATTTCCAAGCATGGAAGTGTCGCATTTACATTCTTTTGAAGTGAATACGAGGTACACATGACACTTCGCAATGGATATTATATCTTATCATGAAACATAGTAGTGAGATGCGATATCGCGTTTTAAGAAGCATTAGAACTCTATTGCTACGATACGTAGACATCTGCAAACGCTATTTCCAAGCATGGAAGTGTCGCATTTACATTCTTTTGAAGTGAATACGAGGTACACATGACACTTCGCAATGGATATTATATCTTATCATGAAACATAGTAGTGAGATGCGATATCGCGTTTTAAGAAGCATTAGAACTCTATTGCTACGATACGTAGACATCTGCAAACGCTATTTCCTAGCATGCAAGTGTCGAATTTACATTCTTTTGAAGTGAATACGAGGTATACATGACACTTCGCAATGAATATTATATCTTATCAAGAAACATAAAGGAAATACGCGATATCGCGTTTCAAGAAGCAATAGAACTCTATTTTTACGATACGTAGACATCTGCAAACAATATTTCCTAGCAAGGAAGTGTCGCATTTACAATCTTTTGATGTGAATACTAGGTGTACATAACACTCCACAATGAATCTTATATCTTATCACGAAACATAGAAATGAAATGCGACATCTCGTTTTAAGGAGCATTAGAACTCCATTCTTACAATACGTGGTCATCTGGAAACGCTATTTCCTAGCAAGGAAGTGTCGCTTTTACATTCTTTTGATGTGAATACGAGATATACATGACACTTCGCAATGAATATTATATCTTATCATGAATCATAGGAATGAGATGCTATATCGCGTTTTGAGAAGCATTAGAACTCTATTGCTAATACGCGTAGACATCTGCAAACGCTATTTCCAAGCATGGAAGTGTCGCATTTACATTCTTTTGAAGTGAATACGAGGTATACATAACACTCTACAATGAATATTATATGTTATCACGAAACATAGAAGTGAGATGCGATATCGCGATTTACGAAGCGCTAGAACTATATTGCTACGATGCGTAGACATCTGGAAATGTTATTACCTAGCAAGGAAGTGTCGCATTTACATTCTTTTGAAGTGAATACGAGGTATACATAACACTCCACAATGAATATTATATCTTATCACGAAACATAGAAATGAAATGCGGCATCTCGTTTTAAGAAGCATTAGAACTCTATTGCTACGATACGTTGACATCTGCAATCGCTATTTCCTAGCATGGAAGTGTCGCATTTACATTCATTTGAAGCGAATACGAGGTATATATGACACTTCGCAATGAATATTATATTTTATCATGAAACATAGGAATGAGGTGCTATATTGCGTTTTGAGAAGCATTAGAACTCTATTGCTAATATACGTAGACATCTGCAAACTCTATTTCCTACCATTGAAATGTCGCACTTACATTCCACTGAAGTGAATACGAGGTATACATAACATTACACAATGAATATTATATCTTATTACGAAACATAGAAATGAAATGCGACATCTCGTATTCAGAAGCATAAGTACTCTATTGCTGTGATACGTAGACATCTGCAAACGCTATTTCCTAGCATGGAAATGTCGCATTTACATTCTTTTGAAGCGAATACGAGGTATACATGACACTTCGCAATGAATATTATATCTTATCAAGAAACATAGAAATGAAATGCGACATCTCGTTATAAGGAGCATTAGAACTCCATTCTTATGATACGTGGTCATCTGGAAACTCTATTTCCTAGCAAGGAAGTGTCGCTTTTACATTCTTTTGAAGAGAATACGAGGTATACATGACACTTCGCAATGAATATTATATCTTATCTCGAAACATAGAAGTGAGATGTTATATCGCGTTTTAAGAAGCATTAGAACTCTATTGCTTCGATACGTAGACATCTGCAAACTCTACTTCCTAGCAGGGAAGTGTCGCATTTACATTCATTTGAAGTGAATACGAGGTACACATGACACTTCGCAATGAATATTATACCTTATCATGAAACATAGAAGTGAGATGCGATATCGCATTTTAAGAAGCATTAGAACACTATTGCTACGATACGTAGACATCTGCAAACGCTATTTCCTAGCATGGAAGTGTCGCATTTACATTCTTTTGAAGTGAATACGAGGTATACATAACACTCTACAATGAATATTATATGTTATCACGAAATATAGAAGTGAGATGCGATATCGCGATTTACGAAGCACTAGAACTATATTGCTACGATGCGTAGACATCTGGAAATGTTATTTCCTAGCAAGGAAGTGTCGCATTTACATTCTTTTGAAGTGAATACGAGGTATACATAACACTCCACAATGAATATTATATCTTATCACGAAACATAGAAATGAAATGCGGCATCTCGTTTTAAGAAGCATTAGAACTCTATTGCTACGATACGTTGACATCTGCAAACGCTATTTCCTAGCATGGAAGTGTCGCATTTACATTCTTTTGAAGTGAATACGAGGTATACATGACACTTCGCAATGAATATTATATCTTATCAAGAAACATAAAGGAAATACGCGATATCGCGTTTCAAGAAGCAATAGAACCCTATTTTTACGATACGTAGACATCTGCAAACAATATTTCCTAGCAAGGAAGTGTCGCATTTACAATCTTTTGAAGTGAATACTAGGTGTACATAACACTCCACAATGAATCTTATATTTTATCACGAAACATAGAAATGAAATGCGACATCTCGTTTTAAGGAGCATTAGAACTCCAATCTTACGATACGTGGTCATCTGGAAACGCTATTTCCTAGCAAGGAAGTGTCGCTTTTACATTCTTTTGAAGAGAATACGAGGTATACATGACACTTCGCAATGAATATTATACCTTATCTCGAAACATAGAAGTGAGATGCGACATCTCGTTTTAAGAAGCATTAGAAATCTGTTGCTACGATACGTAGACATCTGCAAACGCTATTTCCAAGCATGGAAGTGTCGCATTTACATTCTTTTGAAGTGAATACGAGGTACACATGACACTTCGCAATGGATATTATATCTTATCATGAAACATAGTAGTGAGATGCGATATCGCGTTTTAAGAAGCATTAGAACTCTATTGCTACGATACGTAGACATCTGCAAACGCTATTTCCAAGCATGGAAGTGTCGCATTTACATTCTTTTGAAGTGAATACGAGGTACACATGACACTTCGCAATGGATATTATATCTTATCATGAAACATAGTAGTGAGATGCGATATCGCGTTTTAAGAAGCATTAGAACTCTATTGCTACGATACGTAGACATCTGCAAACGCTATTTCCTAGCATGCAAGTGTCGAATTTACATTCTTTTGAAGTGAATACGAGGTATACATGACACTTCGCAATGAATATTATATCTTATCAAGAAACATAAAGGAAATACGCGATATCGCGTTTCAAGAAGCAATAGAACTCTATTTTTACGATACGTAGACATCTGCAAACAATATTTCCTAGCAAGGAAGTGTCGCATTTACAATCTTTTGATGTGAATACTAGGTGTACATAACACTCCACAATGAATCTTATATCTTATCACGAAACATAGAAATGAAATGCGACATCTCGTTTTAAGGAGCATTAGAACTCCATTCTTACAATACGTGGTCATCTGGAAACGCTATTTCCTAGCAAGGAAGTGTCGCTTTTACATTCTTTTGAAGAGAATACGAGGTATACATGACACTTCGCAATGAATATTATACCTTATCTCGAAACATAGAAGTGAGATGCGACATCTCGTTTTAAGAAGCATTAGAAATCTGTTGCTACGATACGTAGACATCTGCAAACGCTATTTCCAAGCATGGAAGTGTCGCATTTACATTCTTTTGAAGTGAATACGAGGTACACATGACACTTCGCAATGGATATTATATCTTATCATGAAACATAGTAGTGAGATGCGATATCGCGTTTTAAGAAGCATTAGAACTCTATTGCTACGATACGTAGACATCTGCAAACGCTATTTCCAAGCATGGAAGTGTCGCATTTACATTCTTTTGAAGTGAATACGAGGTACACATGACACTTCGCAATGGATATTATATCTTATCATGAAACATAGTAGTGAGATGCGATATCGCGTTTTAAGAAGCATTAGAACTCTATTGCTACGATACGTAGACATCTGCAAACGCTATTTCCTAGCATGCAAGTGTCGAATTTACATTCTTTTGAAGTGAATACGAGGTATACATGACACTTCGCAATGAATATTATATCTTATCAAGAAACATAAAGGAAATACGCGATATCGCGTTTCAAGAAGCAATAGAACTCTATTTTTACGATACGTAGACATCTGCAAACAATATTTCCTAGCAAGGAAGTGTCGCATTTACAATCTTTTGATGTGAATACTAGGTGTACATAACACTCCACAATGAATCTTATATCTTATCACGAAACATAGAAATGAAATGCGACATCTCGTTTTAAGGAGCATTAGAACTCCATTCTTACAATACGTGGTCATCTGGAAACGCTATTTCCTAGCAAGGAAGTGTCGCTTTTACATTCTTTTGAAGAGAATACGAGGTATACATGACACTTCGCAATGAATATTATACCTTATCTCGAAACATAGAAGTGAGATGCGACATCTCGTTTTAAGAAGCATTAGAAATCTGTTGCTACGATACGTAGACATCTGCAAACGCTATTTCCAAGCATGGAAGTGTCGCATTTACATTCTTTTGAAGTGAATACGAGGTACACATGACACTTCGCAATGGATATTATATCTTATCATGAAACATAGTAGTGAGATGCGATATCGCGTTTTAAGAAGCATTAGAACTCTATTGCTACGATACGTAGACATCTGCAAACGCTATTTCCAAGCATGGAAGTGTCGCATTTACATTCTTTTGAAGTGAATACGAGGTACACATGACACTTCGCAATGGATATTATATCTTATCATGAAACATAGTAGTGAGATGCGATATCGCGTTTTAAGAAGCATTAGAACTCTATTGCTACGATACGTAGACATCTGCAAACGCTATTTCCTAGCATGCAAGTGTCGAATTTACATTCTTTTGAAGTGAATACGAGGTATACATGACACTTCGCAATGAATATTATATCTTATCAAGAAACATAAAGGAAATACGCGATATCGCGTTTCAAGAAGCAATAGAACTCTATTTTTACGATACGTAGACATCTGCAAACAATATTTCCTAGCAAGGAAGTGTCGCATTTACAATCTTTTGATGTGAATACTAGGTGTACATAACACTCCACAATGAATCTTATATCTTATCACGAAACATAGAAATGAAATGCGACATCTCGTTTTAAGGAGCATTAGAACTCCATTCTTACAATACGTGGTCATCTGGAAACGCTATTTCCTAGCAAGGAAGTGTCGCTTTTACATTCTTTTGAAGAGAATACGAGGTATACATGACACTTCGCAATGAATATTATACCTTATCTCGAAACATAGAAGTGAGATGCGACATCTCGTTTTAAGAAGCATTAGAACTCTGTTGCTACGATACGTAGACATCTGCAAACGCTATTTCCAAGCATGGAAGTGTCGCATTTACATTCTTTTGAAGTGAATACGAGGTACACATGACACTTCGCAATGGATATTATATCTTATCATGAAACATAGTAGTGAGATGCGATATCGCGTTTTAAGAAGCATTAGAACTCTATTGCTACGATACGTAGACATCTGCAAACGCTATTTCCAAGCATGGAAGTGTCGCATTTACATTCTTTTGAAGTGAATACGAGGTACACATGACACTTCGCAATGGATATTATATCTTATCATGAAACATAGTAGTGAGATGCGATATCGCGTTTTAAGAAGCATTAGAACTCTATTGCTACGATACGTAGACATCTGCAAACGCTATTTCCTAGCATGCAAGTGTCGAATTTACATTCTTTTGAAGTGAATACGAGGTATACATGACACTTCGCAATGAATATTATATCTTATCAAGAAACATAAAGGAAATACGCGATATCGCGTTTCAAGAAGCAATAGAACTCTATTTTTACGATACGTAGACATCTGCAAACAATATTTCCTAGCAAGGAAGTGTCGCATTTACAATCTTTTGATGTGAATACTAGGTGTACATAACACTCCACAATGAATCTTATATCTTATCACGAAACATAGAAATGAAATGCGACATCTCGTTTTAAGGAGCATTAGAACTCCATTCTTACAATACGTGGTCATCTGGAAACGCTATTTCCTAGCAAGGAAGTGTCGCTTTTACATTCTTTTGAAGAGAATACGAGGTATACATGACACTTCGCAATGAATATTATACCTTATCTCGAAACATAGAAGTGAGATGCGACATCTCGTTTTAAGAAGCATTAGAACTCTGTTGCTACGATACGTAGACATCTGCAAACGCTATTTCCAAGCATGGAAGTGTCGCATTTACATTCTTTTGAAGTGAATACGAGGTACACATGACACTTCGCAATGGATATTATATCTTATCATGAAACATAGTAGTGAGATGCGATATCGCGTTTTAAGAAGCATTAGAACTCTATTGCTACGATACGTAGACATCTGCAAACGCTATTTCCAAGCATGGAAGTGTCGCATTTACATTCTTTTGAAGTGAATACGAGGTACACATGACACTTCGCAATGGATATTATATCTTATCATGAAACATAGTAGTGAGATGCGATATCGCGTTTTAAGAAGCATTAGAACTCTATTGCTACGATACGTAGACATCTGCAAACGCTATTTCCTAGCATGCAAGTGTCGCATTTACATTCTTTTGAAGCGAATACGAGGTATACATGACACTTCGCAATGAATATTATATCTTATCATGAAACATAGAAGTGAGATGCGATATCGCCTTTTAAGAAGCATTAGAACTCTATTGCTGCGATACGTAGACATCTGCAAACGCTATTTCCTAGCATGCAAGTGTCGCATTTACATTCTTTTGAAGTGAATACGAGGTATACATGACACTCCACAATGAATATTATATCTTATCACGAAACATAGAAATGAAATGCGGCATCTCGTTTCAAGAAGCAATAGAACTCTATTTTTACGATACGTAGACATCTGCAAACAATATTTCCTAGCAAGGAAGTGTCGCATTTACAATCTTTTGATGTGAATACTAGGTGTACATAACACTCCACAATGAATCTTATATCTTATCACGAAACATAGAAATGAAATGCGACATCTCGTTTTAAGGAGCATTAGAACTCCATTCTTACAATACGTGGTCATCTGGAAACGCTATTTCCTAGCAAGGAAGTGTCGCTTTTACATTCTTTTGAAGAGAATACGAGGTATACATGACACTTCGCAATGAATATTATACCTTATCTCGAAACATAGAAGTGAGATGCGACATCTCGTTTTAAGAAGCATTAGAACTCTGTTGCTACGATACGTAGACATCTGCAAACGCTATTTCCAAGCATGGAAGTGTCGCATTTACATTCTTTTGAAGTGAATACGAGGTACACATGACACTTCGCAATGGATATTATATCTTATCATGAAACATAGTAGTGAGATGCGATATCGCGTTTTAAGAAGCATTAGAACTCTATTGCTACGATACGTAGACATCTGCAAACGCTATTTCCAAGCATGGAAGTGTCGCATTTACATTCTTTTGAAGTGAATACGAGGTACACATGACACTTCGCAATGGATATTATATCTTATCATGAAACATAGTAGTGAGATGCGATATCGCGTTTTAAGAAGCATTAGAACTCTATTGCTACGATACGTAGACATCTGCAAACGCTATTTCCTAGCATGCAAGTGTCGCATTTACATTCTTTTGAAGCGAATACGAGGTATACATGACACTTCGCAATGAATATTATATCTTATCATGAAACATAGAAGTGAGATGCGATATCGCCTTTTAAGAAGCATTAGAACTCTATTGCTGCGATACGTAGACATCTGCAAACGCTATTTCCTAGCATGCAAGTGTCGCATTTACATTCTTTTGAAGTGAATACGAGGTATACATGACACTCCACAATGAATATTATATCTTATCACGAAACATAGAAATGAAATGCGGCATCTCGTTTCAAGAAGCAATAGAACTCTATTTTTACGATACGTAGACATCTGCAAACAATATTTCCTAGCAAGGAAGTGTCGCATTTACAATCTTTTGATGTGAATACTAGGTGTACATAACACTCCACAATGAATCTTATATCTTATCACGAAACATAGAAATGAAATGCGACATCTCGTTTTAAGGAGCATTAGAACTCCATTCTTACAATACGTGGTCATCTGGAAACGCTATTTCCTAGCAAGGAAGTGTCGCTTTTACATTCTTTTGAAGAGAATACGAGGTATACATGACACTTCGCAATGAATATTATACCTTATCTCGAAACATAGAAGTGAGATGCGACATCTCGTTTTAAGAAGCATTAGAACTCTGTTGCTACGATACGTAGACATCTGCAAACGCTATTTCCAAGCATGGAAGTGTCGCATTTACATTCTTTTGAAGTGAATACGAGGTACACATGACACTTCGCAATGGATATTATATCTTATCATGAAACATAGTAGTGAGATGCGATATCGCGTTTTAAGAAGCATTAGAACTCTATTGCTACGATACGTAGACATCTGCAAACGCTATTTCCTAGCATGGAAGTGTCGCATTTACATTCTTTTGAAGTGAATACGAGGTATACATAACACTCTACAATGAATATTATATGTTATCACGAAACATAGAAGTGAGATGCGATATCGCGATTTACGAAGCACTAGAACTATATTGCTACGATGCGTAGACATCTGGAAATGTTATTTCCTAGCAAGGAAGTGTCGCATTTACATTCTTTTGAAGTGAATACGAGGTATACATGACACTTCGCAGTGGATATTATATCTTATCATGAAACATAGTAGTGAGATGCGATATCGCGTCTTAAGAAGCATTACAACCCTATTGCTACGATACGCAGACATCTGCAAACGCTATTTCCTAGCAAGTAAGTTTCGCATTTACATTCTTTTGAAGTGAATATGAGGTATACATAACACCCCACAATGAATATTATATCTTATCACGAAACATAGAAATGAAATGCGGCATCTCGTTTTAAGAAGCATTAGAACTCTATTGCTACCATACGTAGACATCTGCAAACGCTATTTCCTAGCATGGAAGTGTCTTATTTACATTCTTTTGAAGTGAATACGAGGTATACATGACACTTCGCAATGAATATTATATCTTATCATGAAACATAGGAATGAGGTGCTATATTGCGTTTTGAGAAGCATTAGATCTCTATTGCTAATATACGTAGACATCTGCAGACCCTACTTCCTACCATGGAAATGTCGCACTTACATTCCATTGAAGTGAATACGAGGTATACATAACATTACACAATGAATATAATATCTTATTACGAAACATAGAAATGAAATACGACATCTCGTTTTCAGAAGCATAAGTACTCTATTGCTGTGATACGTAGACATCTGCATACGCTATTTCCTAGCATGGAAGTGTCGCATTTACATTCTTTTGAAGTGAATACGAGGTATACATGACACTTCGCAATGAATATTATATCTTATCAAGAAACATAGTGGAAATATGCGATATCGCGTTTTAAGAAGCATTAGAACTCTACTTTTACGATACGTAGACATCTGCAAACAATATTTCCTAGCAAGGAAGTGTCGCATTTACAATCTTTTGAAGTGAATACGAGGTATACATGACACTTCGCAATGAATATTATATCTTATCATGAAACATAGCAGTGAGATGCGATATCGCGATTTAAGAAGCATTAGAACTCTATTGCTACGATGCGTAGACATCTGCATATGTAATTTCCTAGCAAGCAAGTGTCGCATTAATATCCTTTGAAGTGAATACGAGGTATGCATAACATTCCACAATAAATATTATATCTTATTACGAAACATAGAAATGAAAGGCGACTTCTCATTTTAAGAAGCATTAGAACTCTATTGCTACGATACGTAGACATCTGCAAACGCTATTTGCTAGCATGGAAGTTTCGCATTTACATTCATTTGAAGTGAATACGAGGTATACATGTCACTTCGCGATGAATGTTATATCTTATTACGAAACATAGAAATGAAATGCGACATCTCGTTTTGAGAAGCATTAGAACTCTATCGCTACTTTACGTAGACATCTGCAAACGCTATTTCCTAGCATGGAAGTTTCGCATTTATATTCTTTTGAAGTGAAAACGAGATGTACAAGACACTTCGCAATGAATATTATATCTTATCATGAAACATAGGAATGAGTTGCGATATCGCGGTTTGAGAAGCATTAGAACTCTATTGCTACGATACGTAGACATCTGCAAACGCTATTTCCTAGCATGGAAGTTTGGCGTTTACATTCTTTTCAAGTGAATACGAGATATACATGACACATCGGACTGAGTATTATTTCATACCATGAAACATAGGAATGAGTTGCGACATCGCGTTTTGAGAAACATTAGAACACTATTGCTTCGATACGTAGACATCTGCAAGCGCTACTTCCTAGCAAGCAAGTGTCGCATTAACATCCTTTGAAGTGAATACGAGGTATGCATAACATTTCACAATGAATATTATATCTTATTACGAAACATAGAAATGAAATGCGACTTCTCATTTTAAGAAGCATTAGAACTCTCTTGCTATGATACGTAGACATCTGCAAACGCTATTTCTTAGCAAGGAAGTGTCGCATTTACAATCTTTTGAAGTGAATACGAGGTATACATGACACTTCGCAATGAATATTATATCTTATCATGAAACATAGAAGTGAGTTGCGATATCGCGTTTTAAGAAGCATTAGAACACTATTGCTACGATACGTAGACATTAGCAAACACTATTTCCTAGCATGGAAGTGTAGCATTTACATTCTTTTGAAGTGAATACGAGGTATACATGACAGTTCGCAATGGATATTATATCATATCATGAAACATAGAAGTGAGATGCGATATCGCGTTTTAAGAAGCATTAGAACTATATTGATGCGATACGTAGACATCTGCAAACGCTATTTCCTAGCATGGAAGTGTCGCATTTACATTCCTTTGATGTGAATACGAGATATACATGACACTTCGCAATGAATATTATATCTTATCATGAAACATAGGAATGAGATGCTATATCGCGTTTTGAGAAGCATTAGAACTCTATTGCTAATACGCGTAGACATCTGCAAACTCTATTTCCTAGCAAGGAAATTTCGCACTTACATTCCACTGATGTGAATACGAGGTATACATAACATTACACAATGAATATTATATCTTATTACGAAACATAGAAATGAAATACGACACCTCGTTTCAGGAATCATTAGTACTCCATTGCTGTGATACGTAGACATCTGCAAACAATATTTCCTAGCAAGGAAGTGTCGCATTTACATTCATTTGAAGTGAATACGAGGTATACATGACACTTCGCAATGAATATTATATCTTATCTCGAAACATAGAAGTGAGATGTTATATCGCGTTTTAAGAAGCATTAGAACTCTATTGCTTCGATACGTAGACATCTGCAAACTCTACTTCCTAGCAGGGACGTGTCGCATTTACAATCATTTGAAGTGAATACGAGGTATACATGACACTTCGCAATGAATATTATACCTTATCATGAAACATAGAAGTGAGATGCGATATCGCATTTTAAGAAGCATTAGAACACTATTGCTACGATACGTAGACATCTGCAAACGCTATTTCCTAGCATGGAAGTGTCGCATTTACATTCTTTTGAAGTGAATACGAGGTATACATAACACTCTACAATGAATATTATATGTTATCACGAAACATAGAAGTGAGATGCGATATCGCGATTTACGAAGCACTAGAACTATATTGCTACGATGCGTAGACATCTGGAAATGTTATTTCCTAGCAAGGAAGTGTCGCATTTACATTCTTTTGAAGTGAATACGAGGTATACATGACACTTCGCAATGAATATTATATCTTATCATGAAACATAGCAGTGAGATGCGATATCGCGTTTTAAGAAGCATTAGAACTCTATTGCTACGATACGTAGACATCTGCAAACGCTATTTCCTAGCATGGAAGTGTCGCATTTACATTCATTTGAAGTGAATACGAGGTATACATGACTCTTCGCAAAGAATATTATACCTTATCATGAAACATAGAAGGGATATGCGATATCGCGTTTTAGGAAGCATTGGAAATCTATAGCTGCGATACGTAGACATCTGCAAACGCTATTTCCTAGCATGGAAGTGTCGCATTTACATTCTGTTGATGTGAATACGAGATATACATGACACTTCGCAATGAATATTATATCTTATCATGAAACATAGGAATGAGGTGCTATATCGCGTTTTGAGAAGCATTAGAACTCTATTGCTACGATACGTAGACATCTGAAAAGGCTATTCCCTAGCATGGAAGGGTCGCATTTACATTCTTTTGAAGTGAGTACGAGGTATACATATCACTCCATAATGAATATTATATCTTATCATGAAACATAGCAGTGAGATGCGTTATCGCGTTTTAAGAAGCATTAGAACTCCATTGCTACGATACGTAGACATCTGCAAACGCTATTTCCTAGCACGGAAGTGTCGCATTTACATTCATTTGAAGTGAATACGAGGTATACATGACACTTCGCAATGAATATTATACCTTATCATGAAACATAGAAGGGAGATGCGATATCGCGTTTTAGGAAGCATTGGAACTCTATTGCTACGATACGTAGACATCTGCAAACGCTATTTCCTAGCATGGAAGTGTCGCATTTACATTCTTTTGAAGTGAATACGAGACATACATGACACTTCGAAATGAATATTATATCTTATCATGAAACATAGGAATGCGGTGCTATATCGCGTTTTAGGAAGCATTAGAACTCTATTGCTGCGATACGTAGACATCTGCAAACGCTATTTCCTCTCATGGAAGCGTCGCATTTACATTCTTTTGAAGTGAATACGAGATATACATGACACTTCGGAATGAATATTATATCTTATCATGAAACAGAGGAATGAGGTGCTATATCGCGTTTTGAGAAGCATTAGAACTCTATTGCTAATATGCGTAGACATCTGCAAAATCTATTTCCTAGCATTACACTGACATTCCACTGGCATTCCACTGAAGTGAATACGAGGAATACATAACACTCCACAATGAATATTATATCTTATCACGAAACATATATATGAAATGCGGCATCTCGTTTTAAGACGCATTAGAACTCTATTGCTACGATACGTAGACATCTGCAAATGCTATATCCTAGCATGGAAGTGTAATATTTACATTCTTTTGAAGTGAATACGAGGTATACATGACACTTCGCAATGAATATTATATCTTATCATGAAACATAGATGTGAGATGCGATATCGCGTTCTAAGAAGCATTAGAACTCTATTGCTACGATACGTAGACATCTGCAAACGCTATTTCCTAGCATGGAAGTGTCGCATTTACATACTTTTGATGTGAATACGAGATATACATGACACTTCGCAATGAATATTATATCTTATCACGGAACATAGAAATGAAATGAGGCATCTCGTTTTAGGAAGCATTAGAACTCTATTGCTACGATACGTAGACATCTGCAAACGCTATTTCCTAGCATGGAAGTGTCGCATTTACATTCTTTTGATGTGAATACGAGATATACATGACACATCGCAATGAATATTATATCTTATCATGAAACATAGGAAGGAGGTGCTACATCGCGTTTTGAGAAGCATTAGAACTCTATTGCTACGATACGTAGACATCTGCAAACGCTATTTCCTAGCATGGAAGGGTCGAATTTACATTCTTTTGAAGTGAGCACGAGGTATACATAACACTCCATAATGAATATTATATCTTCTAATGAAACATAGCAGTGAGATGCGATATCGCGTTTTAAGAAGCATTAGAACTCTATTGCTACGATACGTAGACATCTGCAAACGCTATTTCCTAGCATGGAAGTGTCGCATTTACATTCATTTGAAGTGAATACGAGGTATACATGACTCTTCGCAAAGAATATTATACCTTATCATGAAACATAGAAGGGATATGCGATATCGCGTTTTAGGAAGCATTGGAAATCTATAGCTGCGATACGTAGACATCTGCAAACGCTATTTCCTAGCATGGAAGTGTCGCATTTACATTCTGTTGATGTGAATACGAGATATACATGACACTTCGCAATGAATATTATATCTTATCATGAAACATAGGAATGAGGTGCTATATCGCGTTTTGAGAAGCATTAGAACTCTATTGCTACGATACGTAGACATCTGCAAACGCTATTTCCTAGCATGGAAGTGTCGCATTTACATTCTTTTGAAGTGAATACGAGACATACATGACACTTCGAAATGAATATTATATCTTATCATGAAACATAGGAATGCGGTGCTATATCGCGTTTTAGGAAGCATTAGAACTCTATTGCTGCGATACGTAGACATCTGCAAACGCTATTTCCTCTCATGGAAGTGTCGCATTTACATTCTTTTGAAGTGAATACGAGATATACATGACACTTCGGAATGAATATTATATCTTATCATGAAACAGAGGAATGAGGTGCTATATCGCGTTTTGAGAAGCATTAGAACTCTATTGCTAATATGCGTAGACATCTGCAAAATCTATTTCCTAGCATTACACTGACATTCCACTGGCATTCCACTGAAGTGAATACGAGGAATACATAACACTCCACAATGAATATTATATCTTATCACGAAACATATATATGAAATGCGGCATCTCGTTTTAAGACGCATTAGAACTCTATTGCTACGATACGTAGACATCTGCAAATGCTATATCCTAGCATGGAAGTGTCATATTTACATTCTTTTGAAGTGAATACGAGGTATACATGACACTTCGCAATGAATATTATATCTTATCATGAAACATAGATGTGAGATGCGATATCGCGTTCTAAGAAGCATTAGAACTCTATTGCTACGATACGTAGACATCTGCAAACGCTATTTCCTAGCATGGAAGTGTCGCATTTACATACTTTTGATGTGAATACGAGATATACATGACACTTCGCAATGAATATTATATCTTATCACGGAACATAGAAATGAAATGAGGCATCTCGTTTTAGGAAGCATTAGAACTCTATTGCTACGATACGTAGACATCTGCAAACGCTATTTCCTAGCATGGAAGTGTCGCATTTACATTCTTTTGATGTGAATACGAGATATACATGACACATCGCAATGAATATTATATCTTATCATGAAACATAGGAAGGAGGTGCTACATCGCGTTTTGAGAAGCATTAGAACTCTATTGCTACGATACGTAGACATCTGCAAACGCTATTTCCTAGCATGGAAGGGTCGAATTTACATTCTTTTGAAG
Organism: Xylocopa sonorina; assembly: GCF_050948175.1. Taxonomy (NCBI): domain Eukaryota; kingdom Metazoa; phylum Arthropoda; class Insecta; order Hymenoptera; family Apidae; genus Xylocopa; species Xylocopa sonorina. Next base: position 36,879 of record NW_027490324.1, read on the forward strand.
TGAGCACGAGGTATACATAACACTCCATAATGAATATTATATCTTCTAATGAAACATAGCAGTGAGATGCGATATCGCGTTTTAAGAAGCATTAGAACTCTATTGCTACGATACGTAGACATCTGCAAACGCTATTTCCTAGCATGGAAGTGTCGCATTTACATTCATTTGAAGTGAATACGAGGTATACATGACTCTTCGCAAAGAATATTATACCTTATCATGAAACATAGAAGGGATATGCGATATCGCGTTTTAGGAAGCATTGGAAATCTATAGCTGCGATACGTAGACATCTGCAAACGCTATTTCCTAGCATGGAAGTGTCGCATTTACATTCTGTTGATGTGAATACGAGATATACATGACACTTCGCAATGAATATTATATCTTATCATGAAACATAGGAATGAGGTGCTATATCGCGTTTTGAGAAGCATTAGAACTCTATTGCTACGATACGTAGACATCTGAAAAGGCTATTCCCTAGCATGGAAGGGTCGCATTTACATTCTTTTGAAGTGAGTACGAGGTATACATATCACTCCATAATGAATATTATATCTTATCATGAAACATAGCAGTGAGATGCGTTATCGCGTTTTAAGAAGCATTAGAACTCCATTGCTACGATACGTAGACATCTGCAAACGCTATTTCCTAGCACGGAAGTGTCGCATTTACATTCATTTGAAGTGAATACGAGGTATACATGACACTTCGCAATGAATATTATACCTTATCATGAAACATAGAAGGGAGATGCGATATCGCGTTTTAGGAAGCATTGGAACTCTATTGCTACGATACGTAGACATCTGCAAACGCTATTTCCTAGCATGGAAGTGTCGCATTTACATTCTTTTGAAGTGAATACGAGACATACATGACACTTCGAAATGAATATTATATCTTATCATGAAACATAGGAATGCGGTGCTATATCGCGTTTTAGGAAGCATTAGAACTCTATTGCTGCGATACGTAGACATCTGCAAACGCTATTTCCTCTCATGGAAGTGTCGCATTTACATTCTTTTGAAGTGAATACGAGATATACATGACACTTCGGAATGAATATTATATCTTATCATGAAACAGAGGAATGAGGTGCTATATCGCGTTTTGAGAAGCATTAGAACTCTATTGCTAATATGCGTAGACATCTGCAAAATCTATTTCCTAGCATTACACTGACATTCCACTGGCATTCCACTGAAGTGAATACGAGGAATACATAACACTCCACAATGAATATTATATCTTATCACGAAACATATATATGAAATGCGGCATCTCGTTTTAAGACGCATTAGAACTCTATTGCTACGATACGTAGACATCTGCAAATGCTATATCCTAGCATGGAAGTGTAATATTTACATTCTTTTGAAGTGAATACGAGGTATACATGACACTTCGCAATGAATATTATATCTTATCATGAAACATAGATGTGAGATGCGATATCGCGTTCTAAGAAGCATTAGAACTCTATTGCTACGATACGTAGACATCTGCAAACGCTATTTCCTAGCATGGAAGTGTCGCATTTACATACTTTTGATGTGAATACGAGATATACATGACACTTCGCAATGAATATTATATCTTATCACGGAACATAGAAATGAAATGAGGCATCTCGTTTTAGGAAGCATTAGAACTCTATTGCTACGATACGTAGACATCTGCAAACGCTATTTCCTAGCATGGAAGTGTCGCATTTACATTCTTTTGATGTGAATACGAGATATACATGACACATCGCAATGAATATTATATCTTATCATGAAACATAGGAAGGAGGTGCTACATCGCGTTTTGAGAAGCATTAGAACTCTATTGCTACGATACGTAGACATCTGCAAACGCTATTTCCTAGCATGGAAGGGTCGAATTTACATTCTTTTGAAGTGAGCACGAGGTATACATAACACTCCATAATGAATATTATATCTTCTAATGAAACATAGCAGTGAGATGCGATATCGCGTTTTAAGAAGCATTAGAACTCTATTGCTACGATACGTAGACATCTGCAAACGCTATTTCCTAGCATGGAAGTGTCGCATTTACATTCATTTGAAGTGAATACGAGGTATACATGACTCTTCGCAAAGAATATTATACCTTATCATGAAACATAGAAGGGATATGCGATATCGCGTTTTAGGAAGCATTGGAAATCTATAGCTGCGATACGTAGACATCTGCAAACGCTATTTCCTAGCATGGAAGTGTCGCATTTACATTCTGTTGATGTGAATACGAGATATACATGACACTTCGCAATGAATATTATATCTTATCATGAAACATAGGAATGAGGTGCTATATCGCGTTTTGAGAAGCATTAGAACTCTATTGCTACGATACGTAGACATCTGAAAAGGCTATTCCCTAGCATGGAAGGGTCGCATTTACATTCTTTTGAAGTGAGTACGAGGTATACATATCACTCCATAATGAATATTATATCTTATCATGAAACATAGCAGTGAGATGCGATATCGCGTTTTAAGAAGCATTAGAACTCTATTGCTACGATACGTAGACATCTGCAAACGCTATTTCCTAGCACGGAAGTGTCGCATTTACATTCATTTGAAGTGAATACGAGGTATACATGACACTTCGCAATTAATATTATACCTTATCATGAAACATAGAAGGGAGATGCGATATCGCGTTTTAGGAAGCATTGGAACTCTATTGCTACGATACGTAGACATCTGCAAACGCTATTTCCTAGCATGGAAGTGTCGCATTTACATTCTTTTGATGTGAATACGAGATATACATGACACATCGCAATGAATATTATATCTTATCATGAAACATAGGAAGGAGGTGCTACATCGCGTTTTGAGAAGCATTAGAACTCTATTGCTACGATACGTAGACATCTGCAAACGCTATTTCCTAGCATGGAAGGGTCGAATTTACATTCTTTTGAAGTGAGCACGAGGTATACATAACACTCCATAATGAATATTATATCTTCTAATGAAACATAGCAGTGAGATGCGATATCGCGTTTTAAGAAGCATTAGAACTCTATTGCTACGATACGTAGACATCTGCAAACGCTATTTCCTAGCATGGAAGTGTCGCATTTACATTCATTTGAAGTGAATACGAGGTATACATGACTCTTCGCAAAGAATATTATACCTTATCATGAAACATAGAAGGGATATGCGATATCGCGTTTTAGGAAGCATTGGAAATCTATAGCTGCGATACGTAGACATCTGCAAACGCTATTTCCTAGCATGGAAGTGTCGCAATTACATTCTGTTGATGTGAATACGAGATATACATGACACTTCGCAATGAATATTATATCTTATCATGAAACATAGGAATGAGGTGCTATATCGCGTTTTGAGAAGCATTAGAACTCTATTGCTACGATACGTAGACATCTGAAAAGGCTATTCCCTAGCATGGAAGGGTCGCATTTACATTCTTTTGAAGTGAGTACGAGGTATACATATCACTCCATAATGAATATTATATCTTATCATGAAACATAGCAGTGAGATGCGATATCGCGTTTTAAGAAGCATTAGAACTCTATTGCTACGATACGTAGACATCTGCAAACGCTATTTCCTAGCACGGAAGTGTCGCATTTACATTCATTTGAAGTGAATACGAGGTATACATGACACTTCGCAATTAATATTATACCTTATCATGAAACATAGAAGGGAGATGCGATATCGCGTTTTAGGAAGCATTGGAACTCTATTGCTACGATACGTAGACATCTGCAAACGCTATTTCCTAGCATGGAAGTGTCGCATTTACATTCTTTTGAAGTGAATACGAGATATACGTGACACTTCGGAATGAATATTATATCTTATCATGAAACAGAGGAATGAGGTGCTATATCGCGTTTTGAGAAGCATTAGAACTCTATTGCTAATATGCGTAGACATCTGCAAAATCTATTTCCTAGCATTACACTGACATTCCACTGGCATTCCACTGAAGTGAATACGAGGAATACATAACACTCCACAATGAATATTATATCTTATCACGAAACATATATATGAAATGCGGCATCTCGTTTTAAGACGCATTAGAACTCTATTGCTACGATACGTAGACATCTGCAAATGCTATATCCTAGCATGGAAGTGTCATATTTACATTCTTTTGAAGTGAACACGAGGAATACATGACACTTCGCAATGAATATTATATCTTATCATGAAACATAGATGTGAGATGCGATATCGCGTTCTAAGAAGCATTAGAACTCTATTGCTACGATACGTAGACATCTGCAAACGCTATTTCCTAGCATGGAAGTGTCGCATTTACATACTTTTGATGTGAATACGAGATATACATGACACTTCGCAATGAATATTATATCTTATCACGGAACATAGAAATGAAATGAGGCATCTCGTTTTAGGAAGCATTAGAACTCTATTGCTACGATACGTAGACATCTGCAAACGCTATTTCCTAGCATGGAAGTGTCGCATTTACATTCTTTTGATGTGAATACGAGATATACATGACACATCGCAATGAATATTATATCTTATCATGAAACATAGGAAGGAGGAGCTACATCGCGTTTTGAGAAGCATTAGAACTCTATTGCTACGATACGTAGACATCTGCAAACGCTATTTCCTAGCATGGAAGGGTCGAATTTACATTCTTTTGAAGTGAGCACGAGGTATACATAACACTCCATAATGAATATTATATCTTCTAATGAAACATAGCAGTGAGATGCGATATCGCGTTTTAAGAAGCATTAGAACTCTATTGCTACGATACGTAGACATCTGCAAACGCTATTTCCTAGCATGGAAGTGTCGCATTTACATTCATTTGAAGTGAATACGAGGTATACATGACTCTTCGCAAAGAATATTATACCTTATCATGAAACATAGAAGGGATATGCGATATCGCGTTTTAGGAAGCATTGGAAATCTATAGCTGCGATACGTAGACATCTGCAAACGCTATTTCCTAGCATGGAAGTGTCGCATTTACATTCTGTTGATGTGAATACGAGATATACATGACACTTCGCAATGAATATTATATCTTATCATGAAACATAGGAATGAGGTGCTATATCGCGTTTTGAGAAGCATTAGAACTCTATTGCTACGATACGTAGACATCTGAAAAGGCTATTCCCTAGCATGGAAGGGTCGCATTTACATTCTTTTGAAGTGAGTACGAGGTATACATATCACTCCATAATGAATATTATATCTTATCATGAAACATAGCAGTGAGATGCGATATCGCGTTTTAAGAAGCATTAGAACTCTATTGCTACGATACGTAGACATCTGCAAACGCTATTTCCTAGCACGGAAGTGTCGCATTTACATTCATTTGAAGTGAATACGAAGTATACATGACACTTCGCAATTAATATTATACCTTATCATGAAACATAGAAGGGAGATGCGATATCGCGTTTTAGGAAGCATTGGAACTCTATTGCTACGATACGTAGACATCTGCAAACGCTATTTCCTAGCATGGAAGTGTCGCATTTACATTCTTTTGATGTGAATACGAGATATACATGACACATCGCAATGAATATTATATCTTATCATGAAACATAGGAAGGAGGTGCTACATCGCGTTTTGAGAAGCATTAGAACTCTATTGCTACGATACGTAGACATCTGCAAACGCTATTTCCTAGCATGGAAGGGTCGAATTTACATTCTTTTGAAGTGAGCACGAGGTATACATAACACTCCATAATGAATATTATATCTTCTAATGAAACATAGCAGTGAGATGCGATATCGCGTTTTAAGAAGCATTAGAACTCTATTGCTACGATACGTAGACATCTGCAAACGCTATTTCCTAGCATGGAAGTGTCGCATTTACATTCATTTGAAGTGAATACGAGGTATACATGACTCTTCGCAAAGAATATTATACCTTATCATGAAACATAGAAGGGATATGCGATATCGCGTTTTAGGAAGCATTGGAAATCTATAGCTGCGATACGTAGACATCTGCAAACGCTATTTCCTAGCATGGAAGTGTCGCATTTACATTCTGTTGATGTGAATACGAGATATACATGACACTTCGCAATGAATATTATATCTTATCATGAAACATAGGAATGAGGTGCTATATCGCGTTTTGAGAAGCATTAGAACTCTATTGCTACGATACGTAGACATCTGAAAAGGCTATTCCCTAGCATGGAAGGGTCGCATTTACATTCTTTTGAAGTGAGTACGAGGTATACATATCACTCCATAATGAATATTATATCTTATCATGAAACATAGCAGTGAGATGCGATATCGCGTTTTAAGAAGCATTAGAACTCTATTGCTACGATACGTAGACATCTGCAAACGCTATTTCCTAGCACGGAAGTGTCGCATTTACATTCATTTGAAGTGAATACGAGGTATACATGACACTTCGCAATGAATATTATACCTTATCATGAAACATAGAAGGGAGATGCGATATCGCGTTTTAGGAAGCATTGGAACTCTATTGCTACGATACGTAGACATCTGCAAACGCTATTTCCTAGCATGGAAGTGTCGCATTTACATTCTTTTGAAGTGAATACGAGGTATACATGACACTTCGCAATGAATATTATATCTTATCATGAAACACAGGAATGAGGTGCTATATCGCGTTTTGAGAAGCATTAGAACTCTATTGCTAATATGCGTAGACATCTGCAAACTCTATTTCCTAGCATGGACATGTGGCACTTACATTCCACTGATGTGAATACGAGGTATACATAACATTACACAATGAGTATTATATCTTATTACGAAACATAGAAATGAAATACGACATCTCGTTTTAAGAAGCATTATTACTCTATTGCTGTGATACGTAGACATCTGCAAACAATATTTCCTAGCAAGGAAGTGTCATATTTACATTCTTTTGAAGTGAATACGAGGTATACATGACACTTCGGAATGAATATTATATCTTATCATGAAACATAGATGTGAGATGCGATATCGCGTTCTAAGAAGCATTAGAACTCTATTGCTACGATACGTAGACATCTGCAAACGCTATTTCCTAGCATGGAAGTGTCTTATTTACATTCTTTTGAAGTGAATACGAGGTACACATGACACTTCGCAATGAATATTATATCTTTTCATGAAACGTAGCAGTGAGATGCGATATCGCGTTTTAAGAAGCATTGGAAATCTATTGCTACGATACGTAGACATCTGCAAACGCTATTTCCTAGCATGGAAGTGTCGCATTTACATTCTTTTGAAGTGAATACGAGATATACATGACACTTCGCAATGAATATTATAGCTTATCATGAAACATAGAAGGGAGATGCGATATCGCGTTTTAGGAAGCATTGGAACTCTATAGCTGCGATACGTAGACATCTGCAAACGCTATTTCCTAGCATGGAAGTGTCGCATTTACATTCTTTTGATGTGAATACGAGATATACATGACACTTCGCAATGAATATTATATCTTATCATGAAACATAGGAATGAGGTGCTATATCGCGTTTTGAGAAGCATTACAACTCTATTGCTACGATACGTAGACATCTGAAAAGGCTATTCCCTAGCATGGAAGGGTCGCATTTACATTCTTTTGAAGTGAGTACAAGGTATACATATCACTCCATAATGAATATTATATCTTATCATGAATCATATCAGTGAGATGCGATATCGCGTGTTAAGAAGCATTAGAACTCTATTGCTACGATACGTAGGCATCTGCAAATGCTATTTCCTAGCATGGAAGTGTCGCATTTACATACATTTGAAATGAATACGAGGTATACATGACACTTCGCAATGAATATTATACCTTATCATGAAACATAGAAGGGAGATGCGATATCGCGTTTTAGGAAGCATTGGAACTCTATTGCTACGATACGTAGACATCTGCAAACGCTATTCCCTAGCATGGAAGTGTCGCATTTACATTCATTTGAAGTGAATACGAGGTATACATGACACTCCACAATGAATATTATATCTTATCACGGAACATAGAAATGAAATGAGGCATCTCGTTTTGTGAAGCATTAGAACTCTATTGCTACGATACGTAGACATCTGCAAACGCTATTTCCTAGCATGGAAGTGTCGCATTTACATTCATTTGAAGTGAATACGTGGTATACATGACACTTCGCTATGAATATTATACCTTATCATGAAACATAGAAGAGTGATGCGATATCGCGTTTTAGGAAGCATTGGAACTCTATTGCTGCGATACGTAGACATCTGCAAACGCTATTCCCTAGCATGGAAGTGTCGCATTTACATTCTTTTGATGTGAATACGAGATATACATGACACTTCGCAATGAATGTTATATCTTCTCATGAAACATAGCAGTGAGATGCGATACCGCGTTTTAAGAAGCATTAGAACTCTATTTCTACGATACGTAGACATCTGAAAAGGCTATTCCCTAGCATGGAAGGGTCGCATTTACATTCTTTTGAAGTGAATACGAGGTATACATGACACTTCGGAATGAATATTATATCTTATCATGAATCATAGCAGTGAGATGCGATATCGCGTTTTAAGAAGCATTAGAACTCTATTGCTACGATACGTAGACATCTGCAAACGCTATTTCCTAGCATGGAAGTGTCGCATTTACATTCGTTTGAAGTGAATACGAGATATACATGACACTTCGCAATGAATATTATATCTTATCATGAAACATAAAAGTGAGATGCGATATCGCGTTCTAAGAAGCATTAGATCTCTATTGCTACGATACGTAGACATCTGCAAAGGCTATTCCCTAGCATGGAAGGGTCGCATTTACTTTCTTTTGAAGTGAGTACGAGGTATACATATCACTCCATAATGAATATTATATCTTATCATGAAACATAGCAGTGAGATGCGATATCGCGTTTTAAGAAGCATTAGAACTCTATTGCTACGATACGTAGACATCTGCAAACGCTATTTCCTAGCATGGAAGTGTCGCATTTACATTCATTTGAAGTGAATACGAGGTATACATGACACTTGGCTATGAATATTATACCTTATCATGAAACAAAGAAGAGTGATGCGATATCGCGTTTTAGGAAGCATTGGAACTCTATTGCTGCTATACGTAGACATCTGCAAACGCTATTTCCTAGCATGGAAGTGTCGCATTTACATTCCTCTGATGTGAATACGAGATGTATATGACACTTCGCAAAGAATATTATATCTTCTCATGAAACATAGAAGAGAGATGCGATATCGCTTTTTAGGAAGCATTGGAACTCTATTGCTGCGATTCGTAGACATCTGCAAACGCTACTTCCTAGCATGGAAGTGTCGCATTTACATTATTTTGAAGTGAATACGAGGTATACACGACACTTCGCAATGAATATTATATCTGATCATGAAACATAGAAATGAGATGCGACATCTTGTTTTAAGAAGCATTAGAACTATATTGCTACGATACTTAGACATCTGCAAACGCTATTTCCTGGCATGTAAGTGTCGCATTTACATTCTTTTGAAGTGAATACGAGGTATACATGACACTTCGCAAAGAATATTATATCTTATCATGAAACATGGAAGTGAGGTGCGATATCGCGTTCTAAGAAGCATTACATCTCTATTGCTACGATACGTAGACATCTGCAAACGCTACTTCCTAGCATGGAGGTGTCGCATTTACATTCTTTTGAAGTGAATACGAGGTATACATGACGCTTCGCAATGAATATTATATCTTATCATGAAACATAGAAGTGAGATGCGATATTGCATTTTAAGAATCATTAGAACTCTATTGTTTCGAACATAGTCATCTGGAAACGCTATTTCCTAGCAAGGAAGTGTCGCACTTACATCCTTTTGAAGTGAATACGAGGTATACATGACACTTCGCAATGAATATTATATCTTATAATGAAACATAGAATTGACATGCGATATCGCGTTTTAAGAAGCATTAGAACTCTATTGCCTCGACGCGTAGACATCTGCAGACGCTATTTCCTAGCATTGAAGTGTCGCATTTACATTCTTTTGAAGTGAGTACGAGGTATACATGACACTTCGCGATGAATACTATATCTTATCAGGAAACATAGGAATGAGATGCGATATCGCGTTTTGAGAAGCATTAGAACTCTATTGCTACGATACGTAGACATCTGCAATCGCTATTTCCTAGCAACCAATAGTCGCGTTTACATTCTTTTGATGTGAATACGAGGTATACATGACGCTTTCGCAACGAATATTATATCTTATCACGAAACATAGAAATGAGATGCGATATCGCGATTTAAGTAGCATTGGAACTCTATTGCCACGATACGTAGACATCTGAATACTCTATTTCCTAGCAAGGAAGTGTCGCATTCACATTCGCTTGGAGTGAATACGAGGTATACATGACACTTCGCAATGAATATTATGTCTTATCATGAAGCATAGAAATGAGATGCGATATCGCCGGTTGAGAAGCATTGGAACTCTATTGCTACGATACCTAGACATCTGCAAATGCTATTTCCTAGAAAGAAATAGTCGCATTTACATTCTTTTCAAGTGAATACGAGGTATACATGACACTTCGCAATGAATATTATATCTTATCATGAAACATAGAAGTGAGATGCGATATCGCGTTTTAAGAAGCATTAGAACTCTATTGCCTCGACGCGTAGACATATGCAGACGCTATTTCCTAGCATGGGAGTGTCGCATTTACATTCTTTTGAAGTGAGTACGAGGTGTACATGACACATCGCAATGAATATTATATCTTATCAGGAAACATAGAAATGAGATGCTATAACGCGTTTTGAGAAGCATTAGAACACTATTGCTACGATACGTAGACATCTGCAATCGCTATTTCCTAGCAACCAATAGTCGCATTTACATTCTTTTGAAGTGAATTCGAGGTTTACATGACACTTCGGAATGAATATTATAACTTATCACGAAACATAGAAATGAGATGCGATATCGCGATCTAAGAAGCATTAGAACACTTTTGCTACGATACGTAGGCATCTGCAAACGCTATGCCCTAGCAAGGAATAGTCGCATTTACATTCTTTTGATGTGAATACGAGGTATACATGACACTTCGCAATGTATATTATATCCTATAATGAAACATAGGATTGACATGCGATATCGCGTTTTAAGAAGCATTAGAACTATATTGCTACGAAACGTAGACATCTGAATACGCTATTGCCTAGCAAGAAAGTGTCGCATTTACATTCGTTTGGAGTGAATACGAGGTATACATGACATTTCGCAATGAATATTATATCTTATCATGAAGCATAGAAATGAGATGCGATATCGCGTTTTGAGAAGCATTGGAACTCTATTGCTACGATACGTAGACATCTGCAAATGCTATTTCCTAGCAAGGAAGTGTCGCATTTACATTCGTTTGGAGGGAATACGAGGTATACATGACACTTCGCAATGAATATTATATCTTATCACGAAACGTAGAAATGAGTTGCGATATCGCGATTTAAGTAGCATTAGAACTCTATTGCTACGATACGTAGACATCTGAATACGCTATTGCCTAGCAAGGAAGTGTCGCATTTACATTCGTTTGGAGTGAATACGCGGAATACATGGCACTTCGCAATGAATATTATATCTTATCACGAAACGTAGAAATGCGATGCGATATCGCGATTTAAGTAGCATCAGAACTCTATTGCTACGATATGTGGACATCTGAATACGCTATTTCCTAGCATGGAAGTGTCGCACTTACATTCTTTTGATGTGAATACGGGGTATACATGACACTTCGCAATGAATATTATATCTTATCACGAAACGTAGAAATGAGTTGCGATATCGCGATTTAAGTAGCATTAGAACTCTATTGCTACGAAACGTAGACATCTAAATACGCTATTGCCTAGCAAGGAAGTGTCGCATTTACATTCGTTTGGAGTGAATACGAGGTATACATGACACTTCGCAATGAATATTATATCTTATCATGAAGCATAGAAATGAGATGCGATATCTCGTCTTGAGAAGCATTAGAACTCCATTGCTCCGACGCGTAGTCATCTGCAGACGCTATTTCCTAGCATGGAAGTGTCGCATTTACATTCTTTTGAAGTGAATACGAGGTATATGTGACACTTCGCAATGAACATTATATCTTATCATGAAGCATAGAAGTGAGATGCGATATCGCGTTTTAAGAAGCATTAGAACTCTATTGCCTCGACGCATAGACATCTGCAGTCGCTATTTCCTAGCATGGAAGTGTCGCATTTACATTCTTTTGAAGTGAATACGAGGTATATATGACACTTCGCAATGAACATTATATCTTATCATGAAACATAGAAATGAGATACGATATCGCGTTTTGAGAAGCATTAGAACTCTATTGCTACGACACATAGACATCTGCAATCGCTATTTCCTAGCAACCAATAGTCGCATTTACATTCTTTTGAAGCGAATTCGAGGTTTACATTACACTTCGGAATGAATATTATAACTTATCACGAAACATAGAAATGAGATGCGATATCGCGATCTAAGAAGCATTAGAACGCTATTGCTACGATACGTAGGCATCTGCAAACGCTATGCCCTAGCAACCAATAGTCGCATTTACATTCTTTTGAAGTGAATTCGAGGTTTACATTACACTTCGGAATGAATATTATAACTTATCACGAAACATAGAAATGAGATGCGATATCGCGATCTAAGAAGCATTAGAACGCTACTGCTACGATACGTAGGCATCTGCAAACGCTATGCCCTAGCAAGGAATAGTCGCATTACATTCTTTTGATGTGAATACGAGGTATACATGACACTTCGCAATGAATATTATATCTTATCATGTAACATAGAAGAGAGATTCGATATCGCTTTTTAAGAAGCATTAGAACTCTATTGTCTCGACGCGTAGACATCTGCAGACTCTATTTCCTAGCATGGAAGTGTCGCATTTATATCCTTTTGAAGTGATTACGAGGTATACCTGACACTTCGCGATGATATTATATCTTATCACGAAACATATAAATGAGATGCGATATCGCGATTTAAGTAGCATTAGAACTCTATTGCTACGATACGTAGACATCTGAATACGCCATTTCCTAGCAAGGAAGTGTCGCATTTACATTCTTTTGAAGTGAGTACAAGGTATACATATCACTCCATAATGAATATTATATCTTATCATGAATCATATCAGTGAGATGCGATATCGCGTGTTAAGAAGCATTAGAACTCTATTGCTACGATACGTAGGCATCTGCAAATGCTATTTCCTAGCATGGAAGTGTCGCATTTACATACATTTGAAATGAATACGAGGTATACATGACACTTCGCAATGAATATTATACCTTATCATGAAACATAGAAGGGAGATGCGATATCGCGTTTTAGGAAGCATTGGAACTCTATTGCTACGATACGTAGACATCTGCAAACGCTATTCCCTAGCATGGAAGTGTCGCATTTACATTCATTTGAAGTGAATACGAGGTATACATGACACTCCACAATGAATATTATATCTTATCACGGAACATAGAAATGAAATGAGGCATCTCGTTTTGTGAAGCATTAGAACTCTATTGCTACGATACGTAGACATCTGCAAACGCTATTTCCTAGCATGGAAGTGTCGCATTTACATTCATTTGAAGTGAATACGTGGTATACATGACACTTCGCTATGAATATTATACCTTATCATGAAACATAGAAGAGTGATGCGATATCGCGTTTTAGGAAGCATTGGAACTCTATTGCTGCGATACGTAGACATCTGCAAACGCTATTCCCTAGCATGGAAGTGTCGCATTTACATTCTTTTGATGTGAATACGAGATATACATGACACTTCGCAATGAATGTTATATCTTCTCATGAAACATAGCAGTGAGATGCGATACCGCGTTTTAAGAAGCATTAGAACTCTATTTCTACGATACGTAGACATCTGAAAAGGCTATTCCCTAGCATGGAAGGGTCGCATTTACATTCTTTTGAAGTGAATACGAGGTATACATGACACTTCGGAATGAATATTATATCTTATCATGAATCATAGCAGTGAGATGCGATATCGCGTTTTAAGAAGCATTAGAACTCTATTGCTACGATACGTAGACATCTGCAAACGCTATTTCCTAGCATGGAAGTGTCGCATTTACATTCGTTTGAAGTGAATACGAGATATACATGACACTTCGCAATGAATATTATATCTTATCATGAAACATAAAAGTGAGATGCGATATCGCGTTCTAAGAAGCATTAGATCTCTATTGCTACGATACGTAGACATCTGCAAAGGCTATTCCCTAGCATGGAAGGGTCGCATTTACTTTCTTTTGAAGTGAGTACGAGGTATACATATCACTCCATAATGAATATTATATCTTATCATGAAACATAGCAGTGAGATGCGATACCGCGTTTTAAGAAGCATTAGAACTCTATTGCTACGATACGTAGACATCTGCAAACGCTATTTCCTAGCATGGAAGTGTCGCATTTACATTCATTTGAAGTGAATACGAGGTATACATGACACTTGGCTATGAATATTATACCTTATCATGAAACAAAGAAGAGTGATGCGATATCGCGTTTTAGGAAGCATTGGAACTCAACTGCTGCTATACGTAGACATCTGCAAACGCTATTTCCTAGCATGGAAGTGTCGCATTTACATTCCTCTGATGTGAATACGAGATGTATATGACACTTCGCAAAGAATATTATATCTTCTCATGAAACATAGAAGAGAGATGCGATATCGCTTTTTAGGAAGCATTGGAACTCTATTGCTGCGATTCGTAGACATCTGCAAACGCTACTTCCTAGCATGGAAGTGTCGCATTTACATTATTTTGAAGTGAATACGAGGTATACACGACACTTCGCAATGAATATTATATCTGATCATGAAACATAGAAATGAGATGCGACATCTTGTTTTAAGAAGCATTAGAACTATATTGCTACGATACTTAGACATCTGCAAACGCTATTTCCTGGCATGTAAGTGTCGCATTTACATTCTTTTGAAGTGAATACGAGGTATACATGACACTTCGCAAAGAATATTATATCTTATCATGAAACATGGAAGTGAGGTGCGATATCGCGTTCTAAGAAGCATTACATCTCTATTGCTACGATACGTAGACATCTGCAAACGCTACTTCCTAGCATGGAGGTGTCGCATTTACATTCTTTTGAAGTGAATACGAGGTATACATGACGCTTCGCAATGAATATTATATCTTATCATGAAACATAGAAGTGAGATGCGATATTGCATTTTAAGAATCATTAGAACTCTATTGTTTCGAACATAGTCATCTGGAAACGCTATTTCCTAGCAAGGAAGTGTCGCACTTACATCCTTTTGAAGTGAATACGAGGTATACATGACACTTCGCAATGAATATTATATCTTATAATGAAACATAGAATTGACATGCGATATCGCGTTTTAAGAAGCATTAGAACTCTATTGCCTCGACGCGTAGACATCTGCAGACGCTATTTCCTAGCATTGAAGTGTCGCATTTACATTCTTTTGAAGTGAGTACGAGGTATACATGACACTTCGCGATGAATACTATATCTTATCAGGAAACATAGGAATGAGATGCGATATCGCGTTTTGAGAAGCATTAGAACTCTATTGCTACGATACGTAGACATCTGCAATCGCTATTTCCTAGCAACCAATAGTCGCGTTTACATTCTTTTGATGTGAATACGAGGTATACATGACGCTTTCGCAACGAATATTATATCTTATCACGAAACATAGAAATGAGATGCGATATCGCGATTTAAGTAGCATTGGAACTCTATTGCCACGATACGTAGACATCTGAATACTCTATTTCCTAGCAAGGAAGTGTCGCATTCACATTCGCTTGGAGTGAATACGAGGTATACATGACACTTCGCAATGAATATTATGTCTTATCATGAAGCATAGAAATGAGATGCGATATCGCCGGTTGAGAAGCATTGGAACTCTATTGCTACGATACCTAGACATCTGCAAATGCTATTTCCTAGAAAGAAATAGTCGCATTTACATTCTTTTCAAGTGAATACGAGGTATACATGACACTTCGCAATGAATATTATATCTTATCATGAAACATAGAAGTGAGATGCGATATCGCGTTTTAAGAAGCATTAGAACTCTATTGCCTCGACGCGTAGACATCTGCAGACGCTATTTCCTAGCATGGGAGTGTCGCATTTACATTCTTTTGAAGTGAGTACGAGGTGTACATGACACATCGCAATGAATATTATATCTTATCAGGAAACATAGAAATGAGATGCTATAACGCGTTTTGAGAAGCATTAGAACACTATTGCTACGATACGTAGACATCTGCAATCGCTATTTCCTAGCAACCAATAGTCGCATTTACATTCTTTTGAAGTGAATTCGAGGTTTACATGACACTTCGGAATGAATATTATAACTTATCACGAAACATAGAAATGAGATGCGATATCGCGATCTAAGAAGCATTAGAACACTTTTGCTACGATACGTAGGCATCTGCAAACGCTATGCCCTAGCAAGGAATAGTCGCATTTACATTCTTTTGATGTGAATACGAGGTATACATGACACTTCGCAATGTATATTATATCCTATAATGAAACATAGGATTGACATGCGATATCGCGTTTTAAGAAGCATTAGAACTATATTGCTACGAAACGTAGACATCTGAATACGCTATTGCCTAGCAAGAAAGTGTCGCATTTACATTCGTTTGGAGTGAATACGAGGTATACATGACATTTCGCAATGAATATTATATCTTATCATGAAGCATAGAAATGAGATGCGATATCGCGTTTTGAGAAGCATTGGAACTCTATTGCTACGATACGTAGACATCTGCAAATGCTATTTCCTAGCAAGGAAGTGTCGCATTTACATTCGTTTGGAGGGAATAC
Organism: Xylocopa sonorina; assembly: GCF_050948175.1. Lineage (NCBI taxonomy): Eukaryota > Metazoa > Arthropoda > Insecta > Hymenoptera > Apidae > Xylocopa > Xylocopa sonorina. Next base: position 53,942 of record NW_027490324.1, read on the forward strand.
GAGGTATACATGACACTTCGCAATGAATATTATATCTTATCACGAAACGTAGAAATGAGTTGCGATATCGCGATTTAAGTAGCATTAGAACTCTATTGCTACGATACGTAGACATCTGAATACGCTATTGCCTAGCAAGGAAGTGTCGCATTTACATTCGTTTGGAGTGAATACGCGGAATACATGGCACTTCGCAATGAATATTATATCTTATCACGAAACGTAGAAATGCGATGCGATATCGCGATTTAAGTAGCATCAGAACTCTATTGCTACGATACGTGGACATCTGAATACGCTATTTCCTAGCATGGAAGTGTCGCACTTACATTCTTTTGATGTGAATACGGGGTATACATGACACTTCGCAATGAATATTATATCTTATCACGAAACGTAGAAATGAGTTGCGATATCGCGATTTAAGTAGCATTAGAACTCTATTGCTACGAAACGTAGACATCTAAATACGCTATTGCCTAGCAAGGAAGTGTCGCATTTACATTCGTTTGGAGTGAATACGAGGTATACATGACACTTCGCAATGAATATTATATCTTATCATGAAGCATAGAAATGAGATGCGATATCTCGTCTTGAGAAGCATTAGAACTCCATTGCTCCGACGCGTAGTCATCTGCAGACGCTATTTCCTAGCATGGAAGTGTCGCATTTACATTCTTTTGAAGTGAATACGAGGTATATGTGACACTTCGCAATGAACATTATATCTTATCATGAAGCATAGAAGTGAGATGCGATATCGCGTTTTAAGAAGCATTAGAACTCTATTGCCTCGACGCATAGACATCTGCAGTCGCTATTTCCTAGCATGGAAGTGTCGCATTTACATTCTTTTGAAGTGAATACGAGGTATATATGACACTTCGCAATGAACATTATATCTTATCATGAAACATAGAAATGAGATACGATATCGCGTTTTGAGAAGCATTAGAACTCTATTGCTACGACACATAGACATCTGCAATCGCTATTTCCTAGCAACCAATAGTCGCATTTACATTCTTTTGAAGCGAATTCGAGGTTTACATTACACTTCGGAATGAATATTATAACTTATCACGAAACATAGAAATGAGATGCGATATCGCGATCTAAGAAGCATTAGAACGCTATTGCTACGATACGTAGGCATCTGCAAACGCTATGCCCTAGCAACCAATAGTCGCATTTACATTCTTTTGAAGTGAATTCGAGGTTTACATTACACTTCGGAATGAATATTATAACTTATCACGAAACATAGAAATGAGATGCGATATCGCGATCTAAGAAGCATTAGAACGCTACTGCTACGATACGTAGGCATCTGCAAACGCTATGCCCTAGCAAGGAATAGTCGCATTTACATTCTTTTGATGTGAATACGAGGTATACATGACACTTCGCAATGAATATTATATCTTATCATGTAACATAGAAGAGAGATTCGATATCGCGTTTTAAGAAGCATTAGAACTCTATTGTCTCGACGCGTAGACATCTGCAGACTCTATTTCCTAGCATGGAAGTGTCGCATTTATATCCTTTTGAAGTGATTACGAGGTATACCTGACACTTCGCGATGAATATTATATCTTATCACGAAACATATAAATGAGATGCGATATCGCGATTTAAGTAGCATTAGAACTCTATTGCTACGATACGTAGTCATCCGCAAACGCTATTTCCTAGCAAGGAAGATTCGCATTTACATTCTTTTGAAGTGAATACGAGGTATATATGACACTTCGCAATGAACATTATATCTTATCATGAAGCATAGAAGTGAGATGCGATATCGCGTTTTAAGAAGCATTAGAACTATATTGCCTCGACGCGTAGACATCTGCAGTCGCTATTTCCTGGCATGGAAGTGTCGCATTTACATTCTTTTGAAGTGAATACGACGTATATATGACACATCGCAATGAACATTATATCTTATCATGAAACATAGAAATGAGATGCGATATCGCGTTTTGAGAAGCATTAGAACTCTATTGCTACGATACATAGACATCTGCAATCGCTATTTCCTAGCAACCAATAGTCGCATTTACATTCTTTTGAAGCGAATTCGAGGTTTACATTACACTTCGGAATGAATATTATAACTTATCACAAAACATAGAAATGAGATGCGATATCGCGATCTAAGAAGCATTAGAACTCTATTGCTACGATACGTAGGCATCTGCAAACGCTATGCCCTAGCAAGGAATAGTCGCATTTACATTCTTTTGATGTGAATACGAGGTATACATGACACTTCGCAATGAATATTATATCTCATCATGAAACAAAGAAGTGAGATGCGATATCGCGTTCTAAGAAGCATTAGAACTCTATTGCCTCGACGCGTAGACATCTGCAGACGCTATTTCCTAGCATGGAAGTGTCGCATTTACATTCCTTTGAAGTGAATACGAGGTGTACATGACAATCCGCAATGAATATTATATCTTATCAGGAAACTTAGAAATGAGATGCGATATCGCGTTTTGAGAAGCATTAGAGCACTATTAATATCATACCTAGACATCTGCAATCGCTATTTCCTAGCAACCAATAGTCGCATTTACATTCTTTTGAAGTGAATTCGAGGTTTACATTACACTTCGGAATGAATATTATAACTTATCACGAAACATAGAAATGAGATGCGATATCGCGATATAAGAAGCATTAGAACGCTATTGCTACGATACGTAGGCATCTGCAAGCGCTATGCCCTAGCAAGGAATAGTCGCATTTACATTCTTTTGATGTGAATACGAGGTATACATGACACTTCGCAATGAATATTATATGTTATCATGAAACAAAGAAGTGAGATGCGATATCGCGTTCTAAGAAGCGTTAGAACTCTATTGCCTCGACGCGTAGACATCTGCAGACGCTATTTCCTAGCATGGAAGTGTCGCATTTACATTCTTTTGAAGTGAATACGAGGTGTACATGACAATCCGCAATGAATATTATATCTTATCAGGAAACTTAGAAATGAGATGCGATATCGCGTTTTGAGAAGCATTAGAGCACTATTGCTATCATACCTAGACATCTGCAATCGCTATTTCCTAGCAACCAATAGTCGCATTTACATTCTTTTGAAGTGAATTCGAGGTTTACATGACACTACGGAATGAATATTATAACATTTCACGAAACAAAGAAATGAGATGCGATATCGCGATCTAAGAAGCATTAGAACGCTATTGCTACGATACGTAGGCATCTGCAAACGCTATGCCCTAGCAAGGAATAGTCGCATTTACATTCTTTTGATGTGAATACGAGGTATACATGACACTTCGCAATGAATAGTATATCTTATCATGAAACAAAGAAGTGAGATGCCATATCGCGTTCTAAGAAGCATTAGAACTCTATTGCCTCGTCGCGTAGACATCTGCAGACGCTATTTCCTAGCATGGATGTGTCGCATTTACATTCTTTTGAAGTGAATACGAGGTGTACATGACAATCCGCAATGAATATTATATCTTATCATGAAGCATAGAAATGAGATGCGATATCTCGTTTTGAGAAGTATTAGAACTCCATTGCTACGATACGTAGTCATCTGCAAACGCTATTTCCTAGCATGGAAGATTAGCATTTACATTCGTTTGGAGGGAATACGAGGTATACATGACACTTCGCAATGAATATTATATCTTATCATGTAACATAGAAGAGAGATTCGATATCGCGTTTTAAGAAGCATTAGAACTCTATTGCCTCGACGCGTAGACATCTGCAGACGCTATTTCCTAGCATGGAAGTGTCGCATTTACATTCTTTTGAAGTGATTACGAGGTATACCTGACACTACGCGATGAATATTATATCTTGTCACGAAACATATAAATGAGATGCGATATCGCGATTTAAGTAGCATTAGAACTTTATTGCTACGATACGTAGACATCTGAATACGCCATTTCCTAGCAAGGAAGTGTCGCATTTACATTCGTTTGGAGGGAATACGAGGTATACATGACACTTCGCAATGAATTTTATATCTTATCATGAAGCATAGAAATGAGATGCGATATCTCGTTTTGAGAAGCATTACAACTCCTTTGCTCCGATACGTAGTCATCTGCAAACGCTATTTCCTAGCAAGGAAGATTCGCATTTACATTCTTTTGAAGTGAATACGTGGTGTACATGACACATCGCAATGAATATTATATCTTATCAGGAAAGATAGAAATGAGATACTATAACGCGTTTTGAGAAGCATTAGAACCCTATTGCTACGATACGTACACATCTGCAATCGCTATTTCCTAGCAACCAATAGTCGCATTTACATTCTTTTGAAGTGAATTCGAGGTTTACATGACACTTCGGAATGAATATTATAACTTATCACGAAACATAGAAATGAGATGCGATATCGCGATCTAAGAAGCATTAGAGCTCTATTGTTACGATACGTAGGCATCTGCAAACGCTATGCCCTAGCAAGGAATAGTCGCATTTACATTCTTTTGATGTGAATACGAGGTATACATGACACTACGCAATTAATATTATATCTTATCATGAAACAAGGAAGTGAGATGCGATATCGCGTTCTAAGAAGCATTAGAACCCTATTGCCTCGACGCGTAGTCATCTGCAGACGCTATTTCCTAGCATGGAAGTGTCGCATTTACATTCTTTTGAAGTGAATACGAGGTGTACATGACAATCCGCAATGAATATTATATCTTATCAGGAAACTTAGAAATGAGATGCGATATCGCGTTTTTAGAAGCATTAGAGCACTATTGCTATCATACCTAGACATCTGCAATCGCTATTTCCTAGCAACCAATAGTCGCATTTACATTCTTTTGAAGTGAATTCGAGGTTTACATGACACTACGGAATGAATATTATAACATATCACGAAACATAGAAATGAGATGCGATATCGCGATCTAAGAAGCATTAGAACTCTATTGCTGTGATACGTAGGCATCTGCAAACGCTATGCCCTAGCAAGGAATAGTCGCATTTACATTCTTTTGATGTGAATACGAGGTATACATGACACTTCGCAATGAATATTATATCTTATCATGTAACATAGAAGAGAGATTCGATATCGCGTTTTAAGAAGCATTAGAACTCTATTGCCTCGACGCGTAGACATCTGCAGACGCTATTTCCTAGCATGGAAGTGTCGCATTTACATTCTTTTGAAGTGATTACGAGGTATACCTGACACTACGCGATGAATATTATATCTTGTCACGAAACATATAAATGAGATGCGATATCGCGATTTAAGTAGCATTAGAACTTTATTGCTACGATACGTAGACATCTGAATACGCCATTTCCTAGCAAGGAAGTGTCGCATTTACATTCGTTTGGAGGGAATACGAGGTATACATGACACTTCGCAATGAATTTTATATCTTATCATGAAGCATAGAAATGAGATGCGATATCTCGTTTTGAGAAGCATTACAACTCCTTTGCTCCGATACGTAGTCATCTGCAAACGCTATTTCCTAGCAAGGAAGATTCGCATTTACATTCTTTTGAAGTGAATACGTGGTGTACATGACACATCGCAATGAATATTATATCTTATCAGGAAAGATAGAAGTGAGATACTATAACGCGTTTTGAGAAGCATTAGAACCCTATTGCTACGATACGTACACATCTGCAATCGCTATTTCCTAGCAACCAATAGTCGCATTTACATTCTTTTGAAGTGAATTCGAGGTTTACATGACACTTCGGAATGAATATTATAACTTATCACGAAACATAGAAATGAGATGCGATATCGCGATCTAAGAAGCATTAGAGCTCTATTGTTACGATACGTAGGCATCTGCAAACGCTATGCCCTAGCAAGGAATAGTCGCATTTACATTCTTTTGATGTGAATACGAGGTATACATGACACTTCGCAATGAATATTATATCTTATAATGAAACATAGAATTGACATGCCATATCGCGGTTTAAGAAGCATTAGAACTCTATTGCCTCGACGCGTAGGCATCTGCAGACGCTATTTCCTAGCATGGAAGTGTCGCATTTACATTCTTTTGAAGTGAATACGAGGTATGCATGACACTTCGCGATGAATACTATATCTTATCAGGAAACATAGAAATGAGATGCGATATCGCGTTTTGAGAAGCATTAGAACTCTATTGCTACGATACGTAGACATCTGCAATCGCTATTTCCTAGCAACCAATAGTCGCATTTACATTCTTTTGAAGTGAATACGAGGTATACATGACGCTTTCGCAATGAATATTATATCTTATCACGAAACATAGAAATGAGATGCGATATCGCGATTTAAGTAGCATTGGAACTCTATTGCCACGATACGTAGATATCTGAATACTCTATTTCCTAGCAAGGAAGTGTCGCATTTACATTCGCTTGGAGTGAATACGAGGTATACATGACACTTCGCAATGAATATTATGTCTTATCATGAAGCATAGAAATGAGATGCGATATCGCGGGTTTAGAAGCATTGGTACTCTATTGCTACGATACCGAGACATCTGCAAATGCTATTTCCTAGAAACAAAAAGGTCGCATTTACATTCTTTTCAAGTGAATACGAGGTATACATGACACTTCGCAATGAATGTTATATCTTATCATGAAACATAGCTGTGAGATGCGATATCGCTTTTTAAGAAGCATTAGAACTCTATTGCCTCGACGCGTAGACATCTGCAGACGCTATATCCTAGCATGGAAGTGTCGCATTTACATTCGTTTGGAGGGAATACGAGGTATACATGACACTTCGCAATGAATATTATATCTTATCATGAAGCTTATTATATCTTATCATCTTATTATATCTTATCATGAATAGAAATGAGATGCGATATCTCGTTTTGAGAAGCATTAGAACTCCTTTGCTCCGATACGTAGTCATCTGCAAGCGCTATATCCTAGCAAGGAAGATTCGCATTTACATTCTTTTGAAGTGAATACGAGGTATACATGACACTTCGCAATGAACATTATATCTTATCATGAAACATAGAAGTGAGATGCGATATTGCATTTTAAGAATCATTAGAACTCTATTGTTTCGAACATAGTCATCTGGAAACGCTATTTCCTAGCAAGGAAGTGTCGCACTTACATCCTTTTGAAGTGAATACGAGGTATACATGACACTTCGCAATGAATATTATATCTTATAATGAAACATAGAATTGACATGCGATATCGCGTTTTAAGAAGCATTAGAACTCTATTGCCTCGACGCGTAGACATCTGCAGACGCTATTTCCTAGCATTGAAGTGTCGCATTTACATTCTTTTGAAGTGAGTACGAGGTATACATGACACTTCGCGATGAATACTATATCTTATCAGGAAACATAGGAATGAGATGCGATATCGCGTTTTGAGAAGCATTAGAACTCTATTGCTACGATACGTAGACATCTGCAATCGCTATTTCCTAGCAACCAATAGTCGCGTTTACATTCTTTTGATGTGAATACGAGGTATACATGACGCTTTCGCAACGAATATTATATCTTATCACGAAACATAGAAATGAGATGCGATATCGCGATTTAAGTAGCATTGGAACTCTATTGCCACGATACGTAGACATCTGAATACTCTATTTCCTAGCAAGGAAGTGTCGCATTCACATTCGCTTGGAGTGAATACGAGGTATACATGACACTTCGCAATGAATATTATGTCTTATCATGAAGCATAGAAATGAGATGCGATATCGCCGGTTGAGAAGCATTGGAACTCTATTGCTACGATACCTAGACATCTGCAAATGCTATTTCCTAGAAAGAAATAGTCGCATTTACATTCTTTTCAAGTGAATACGAGGTATACATGACACTTCGCAATGAATATTATATCTTATCATGAAACATAGAAGTGAGATGCGATATCGCGTTTTAAGAAGCATTAGAACTCTATTGCCTCGACGCGTAGACATATGCAGACGCTATTTCCTAGCATGGGAGTGTCGCATTTACATTCTTTTGAAGTGAGTACGAGGTGTACATGACACATCGCAATGAATATTATATCTTATCAGGAAACATAGAAATGAGATGCTATAACGCGTTTTGAGAAGCATTAGAACACTATTGCTACGATACGTAGACATCTGCAATCGCTATTTCCTAGCAACCAATAGTCGCATTTACATTCTTTTGAAGTGAATTCGAGGTTTACATGACACTTCGGAATGAATATTATAACTTATCACGAAACATAGAAATGAGATGCGATATCGCGATCTAAGAAGCATTAGAACACTTTTGCTACGATACGTAGGCATCTGCAAACGCTATGCCCTAGCAAGGAATAGTCGCATTTACATTCTTTTGATGTGAATACGAGGTATACATGACACTTCGCAATGTATATTATATCCTATAATGAAACATAGGATTGACATGCGATATCGCGTTTTAAGAAGCATTAGAACTATATTGCTACGAAACGTAGACATCTGAATACGCTATTGCCTAGCAAGAAAGTGTCGCATTTACATTCGTTTGGAGTGAATACGAGGTATACATGACATTTCGCAATGAATATTATATCTTATCATGAAGCATAGAAATGAGATGCGATATCGCGTTTTGAGAAGCATTGGAACTCTATTGCTACGATACGTAGACATCTGCAAATGCTATTTCCTAGCAAGGAAGTGTCGCATTTACATTCGTTTGGAGGGAATACGAGGTATACATGACACTTCGCAATGAATATTATATCTTATCACGAAACGTAGAAATGAGTTGCGATATCGCGATTTAAGTAGCATTAGAACTCTATTGCTACGATACGTAGACATCTGAATACGCTATTGCCTAGCAAGGAAGTGTCGCATTTACATTCGTTTGGAGTGAATACGCGGAATACATGGCACTTCGCAATGAATATTATATCTTATCACGAAACGTAGAAATGCGATGCGATATCGCGATTTAAGTAGCATCAGAACTCTATTGCTACGATACGTGGACATCTGAATACGCTATTTCCTAGCATGGAAGTGTCGCACTTACATTCTTTTGATGTGAATACGGGGTATACATGACACTTCGCAATGAATATTATATCTTATCACGAAACGTAGAAATGAGTTGCGATATCGCGATTTAAGTAGCATTAGAACTCTATTGCTACGAAACGTAGACATCTAAATACGCTATTGCCTAGCAAGGAAGTGTCGCATTTACATTCGTTTGGAGTGAATACGAGGTATACATGACACTTCGCAATGAATATTATATCTTATCATGAAGCATAGAAATGAGATGCGATATCTCGTCTTGAGAAGCATTAGAACTCCATTGCTCCGACGCGTAGTCATCTGCAGACGCTATTTCCTAGCATGGAAGTGTCGCATTTACATTCTTTTGAAGTGAATACGAGGTATATGTGACACTTCGCAATGAACATTATATCTTATCATGAAGCATAGAAGTGAGATGCGATATCGCGTTTTAAGAAGCATTAGAACTCTATTGCCTCGACGCATAGACATCTGCAGTCGCTATTTCCTAGCATGGAAGTGTCGCATTTACATTCTTTTGAAGTGAATACGAGGTATATATGACACTTCGCAATGAACATTATATCTTATCATGAAACATAGAAATGAGATACGATATCGCGTTTTGAGAAGCATTAGAACTCTATTGCTACGACACATAGACATCTGCAATCGCTATTTCCTAGCAACCAATAGTCGCATTTACATTCTTTTGAAGCGAATTCGAGGTTTACATTACACTTCGGAATGAATATTATAACTTATCACGAAACATAGAAATGAGATGCGATATCGCGATCTAAGAAGCATTAGAACGCTATTGCTACGATACGTAGGCATCTGCAAACGCTATGCCCTAGCAACCAATAGTCGCATTTACATTCTTTTGAAGTGAATTCGAGGTTTACATTACACTTCGGAATGAATATTATAACTTATCACGAAACATAGAAATGAGATGCGATATCGCGATCTAAGAAGCATTAGAACGCTACTGCTACGATACGTAGGCATCTGCAAACGCTATGCCCTAGCAAGGAATAGTCGCATTTACATTCTTTTGATGTGAATACGAGGTATACATGACACTTCGCAATGAATATTATATCTTATCATGTAACATAGAAGAGAGATTCGATATCGCGTTTTAAGAAGCATTAGAACTCTATTGTCTCGACGCGTAGACATCTGCAGACTCTATTTCCTAGCATGGAAGTGTCGCATTTATATCCTTTTGAAGTGATTACGAGGTATACCTGACACTTCGCGATGAATATTATATCTTATCACGAAACATATAAATGAGATGCGATATCGCGATTTAAGTAGCATTAGAACTCTATTGCTACGATACGTAGTCATCCGCAAACGCTATTTCCTAGCAAGGAAGATTCGCATTTACATTCTTTTGAAGTGAATACGAGGTATATATGACACTTCGCAATGAACATTATATCTTATCATGAAGCATAGAAGTGAGATGCGATATCGCGTTTTAAGAAGCATTAGAACTATATTGCCTCGACGCGTAGACATCTGCAGTCGCTATTTCCTGGCATGGAAGTGTCGCATTTACATTCTTTTGAAGTGAATACGACGTATATATGACACATCGCAATGAACATTATATCTTATCATGAAACATAGAAATGAGATGCGATATCGCGTTTTGAGAAGCATTAGAACTCTATTGCTACGATACATAGACATCTGCAATCGCTATTTCCTAGCAACCAATAGTCGCATTTACATTCTTTTGAAGCGAATTCGAGGTTTACATTACACTTCGGAATGAATATTATAACTTATCACAAAACATAGAAATGAGATGCGATATCGCGATCTAAGAAGCATTAGAACTCTATTGCTACGATACGTAGGCATCTGCAAACGCTATGCCCTAGCAAGGAATAGTCGCATTTACATTCTTTTGATGTGAATACGAGGTATACATGACACTTCGCAATGAATATTATATCTCATCATGAAACAAAGAAGTGAGATGCGATATCGCGTTCTAAGAAGCATTAGAACTCTATTGCCTCGACGCGTAGACATCTGCAGACGCTATTTCCTAGCATGGAAGTGTCGCATTTACATTCCTTTGAAGTGAATACGAGGTGTACATGACAATCCGCAATGAATATTATATCTTATCAGGAAACTTAGAAATGAGATGCGATATCGCGTTTTGAGAAGCATTAGAGCACTATTAATATCATACCTAGACATCTGCAATCGCTATTTCCTAGCAACCAATAGTCGCATTTACATTCTTTTGAAGTGAATTCGAGGTTTACATTACACTTCGGAATGAATATTATAACTTATCACGAAACATAGAAATGAGATGCGATATCGCGATATAAGAAGCATTAGAACGCTATTGCTACGATACGTAGGCATCTGCAAGCGCTATGCCCTAGCAAGGAATAGTCGCATTTACATTCTTTTGATGTGAATACGAGGTATACATGACACTTCGCAATGAATATTATATGTTATCATGAAACAAAGAAGTGAGATGCGATATCGCGTTCTAAGAAGCATTAGAACTCTATTGCCTCGACGCGTAGACATCTGCAGACGCTATTTCCTAGCATGGAAGTGTCGCATTTACATTCTTTTGAAGTGAATACGAGGTGTACATGACAATCCGCAATGAATATTATATCTTATCAGGAAACTTAGAAATGAGATGCGATATCGCGTTTTGAGAAGCATTAGAGCACTATTGCTATCATACCTAGACATCTGCAATCGCTATTTCCTAGCAACCAATAGTCGCATTTACATTCTTTTGAAGTGAATTCGAGGTTTACATGACACTACGGAATGAATATTATAACATTTCACGAAACAAAGAAATGAGATGCGATATCGCGATCTAAGAAGCATTAGAACGCTATTGCTACGATACGTAGGCATCTGCAAACGCTATGCCCTAGCAAGGAATAGTCGCATTTACATTCTTTTGATGTGAATACGAGGTATACATGACACTTCGCAATGAATAGTATATCTTATCATGAAACAAAGAAGTGAGATGCCATATCGCGTTCTAAGAAGCATTAGAACTCTATTGCCTCGTCGCGTAGACATCTGCAGACGCTATTTCCTAGCATGGATGTGTCGCATTTACATTCTTTTGAAGTGAATACGAGGTGTACATGACAATCCGCAATGAATATTATATCTTATCATGAAGCATAGAAATGAGATGCGATATCTCGTTTTGAGAAGTATTAGAACTCCATTGCTACGATACGTAGTCATCTGCAAACGCTATTTCCTAGCATGGAAGATTAGCATTTACATTCGTTTGGAGGGAATACGAGGTATACATGACACTTCGCAATGAATATTATATCTTATCATGTAACATAGAAGAGAGATTCGATATCGCGTTTTAAGAAGCATTAGAACTCCATTGCCTCGACGCGTAGACATCTGCAGACTCTATTTCCTAGCATGGAAGTGTCGCATTTATATTCTTTTGAAGTGATTACGAGGTATACCTGACACTTCGCGATGAATATTATATCTTATCACGAAACATATAAATGAGATGCGATATCGCGATTTAAGTAGCATTAGAACTCTATTGCTACGATACGTAGACATCTGAATACGCCATTTCCTAGCAAGGAAGTGTCGCATTTACATTCGTTTGGAGGGAATACGAGGTATACATGACACTTCGCAATGTATATTATATCTTATCATGAAGCATAGAAATGAGATGCGATATCTCGTCTTGAGAAGCATTAGAACTCCATTGCTCCGATACGTAGTCATCTGGAAACGCTATTTCCTAGCAAGGAAGATTCGCATTTACATTCTTTTGAAGTGAATACGAGGTATATATGACACTTCGCAATGAACATTATATCTTATCATGAAGCATAGAAGTGAGATGCGATATCGCGTTTTAAGAAGCATTAGAACTCTATTGCCTCGACGCGTAGACATCTGCAGTCGCTATTTCCTGGCATGGAAGTGTCGCATTTACATTCTTTTGAAGTGAATACGACGTATATATGACACTTCGCAATGAACATTATATCTTATCATGAAACATAGAAATGAGATGCGATATCGCGTTTTGTGAAGCATTTGAACTCTATTGCTACGATACATAGACATCTGCAATCGCTATTTCCTAGCAACCAATAGTCGCATTTACATTCTTTTGAAGTGAATTCGAGGTTTACATTACACTTCGGAATGAATATTATAACTTATCACGAAACATAGAAATGAGATGCGATATCGCGATCTAAGAAGCATTAGAACGCTATTGCTACGATACGTAGGCATCTGCAAACGCTATGCCTTAGCAAGGAATAGTCGCATTTACATTCTTTTGAAGTGAATACGACGTATATATGACACTTCGCAATGAACATTATATCTTATCATGAAACATAGAAATGAGATGCGATATCGCGTTTTGAGAAGCATTAGAACTCTATTGCTACGATACATAGACATCTGCAATCGCTATTTCCTAGCAACCAATAGTCGCATTTACATTCTTTTGAAGCGAATTCGAGGTTTACATTACACTTCGGAATGAATATTATAACTTATCACGAAACATAGAAATGAGATGCGATATCGCGATCTAAGAAGCATTAGAACTCTATTGCTACGATACGTAGGCATCTGCAAACGCTATGCCCTAGCAAGGAATAGTCGCATTTACATTCTTTTGATGTGAATACGAGGTATACATGACACTACGCAATTAATATTATATCTTATCATGAAACAAGGAAGTGAGATGCGATATCGCGTTCTAAGAAGCATTAGAACCCTATTGCCTCGACGCGTAGTCATCTGCAGACGCTATTTCCTAGCATGGAAGTGTCGCATTTACATTCTTTTGAAGTGAATACGAGGTGTACATGACAATCCGCAATGAATATTATATCTTATCAGGAAACTTAGAAATGAGATGCGATATCGCGTTTTTAGAAGCATTAGAGCACTATTGCTATCATACCTAGACATCTGCAATCGCTATTTCCTAGCAACCAATAGTCGCATTTACATTCTTTTGAAGTGAATTCGAGGTTTACATGACACTACGGAATGAATATTATAACATATCACGAAACATAGAAATGAGATGCGATATCGCGATCTAAGAAGCATTAGAACTCTATTGCTGTGATACGTAGGCATCTGCAAACGCTATGCCCTAGCAAGGAATAGTCGCATTTACATTCTTTTGATGTGAATACGAGGTATACATGACACTTCGCAATGAATATTATATCTTATCATGTAACATAGAAGAGAGATTCGATATCGCGTTTTAAGAAGCATTAGAACTCTATTGCCTCGACGCGTAGACATCTGCAGACGCTATTTCCTAGCATGGAAGTGTCGCATTTACATTCTTTTGAAGTGATTACGAGGTATACCTGACACTACGCGATGAATATTATATCTTGTCACGAAACATATAAATGAGATGCGATATCGCGATTTAAGTAGCATTAGAACTTTATTGCTACGATACGTAGACATCTGAATACGCCATTTCCTAGCAAGGAAGTGTCGCATTTACATTCGTTTGGAGGGAATACGAGGTATACATGACACTTCGCAATGAATTTTATATCTTATCATGAAGCATAGAAATGAGATGCGATATCTCGTTTTGAGAAGCATTACAACTCCTTTGCTCCGATACGTAGTCATCTGCAAACGCTATTTCCTAGCAAGGAAGATTCGCATTTACATTCTTTTGAAGTGAATACGTGGTGTACATGACACATCGCAATGAATATTATATCTTATCAGGAAAGATAGAAATGAGATACTATAACGCGTTTTGAGAAGCATTAGAACCCTATTGCTACGATACGTACACATCTGCAATCGCTATTTCCTAGCAACCAATAGTCGCATTTACATTCTTTTGAAGTGAATTCGAGGTTTACATGACACTTCGGAATGAATATTATAACTTATCACGAAACATAGAAATGAGATGCGATATCGCGATCTAAGAAGCATTAGAGCTCTATTGTTACGATACGTAGGCATCTGCAAACGCTATGCCCTAGCAAGGAATAGTCGCATTTACATTCTTTTGATGTGAATACGAGGTATACATGACACTTCGCAATGAATATTATATCTTATAATGAAACATAGAATTGACATGCCATATCGCGGTTTAAGAAGCATTAGAACTCTATTGCCTCGACGCGTAGGCATCTGCAGACGCTATTTCCTAGCATGGAAGTGTCGCATTTACATTCTTTTGAAGTGAATACGAGGTATGCATGACACTTCGCGATGAATACTATATCTTATCAGGAAACATAGAAATGAGATGCGATATCGCGTTTTGAGAAGCATTAGAACTCTATTGCTACGATACGTAGACATCTGCAATCGCTATTTCCTAGCAACCAATAGTCGCATTTACATTCTTTTGAAGTGAATACGAGGTATACATGACGCTTTCGCAATGAATATTATATCTTATCACGAAACATAGAAATGAGATGCGATATCGCGATTTAAGTAGCATTGGAACTCTATTGCCACGATACGTAGATATCTGAATACTCTATTTCCTAGCAAGGAAGTGTCGCATTTACATTCGCTTGGAGTGAATACGAGGTATACATGACACTTCGCAATGAATATTATGTCTTATCATGAAGCATAGAAATGAGATGCGATATCGCGGGTTTAGAAGCATTGGTACTCTATTGCTGCGATACCGAGACATCTGCAAATGCTATTTCCTAGAAACAAAAAGGTCGCATTTACATTCTTTTCAAGTGAATACGAGGTATACATGACACTTCGCAATGAATATTATATCTTATCATGAAACATAGCTGTGAGATGCGATATCGCTTTTTAAGAAGCATTAGAACTCTATTGCCTCGACGCGTAGACATCTGCAGACGCTATTTCCTAGCATGGAAGTGTCGCATTTACATTCGTTTGGAGGGAATACGAGGTATACATGACACTTCGCAATGAATATTATATCTTATCATGAAGCTTATTATATCTTATCATCTTATTATATCTTATCATGAATAGAAATGAGATGCGATATCTCGTTTTGAGAAGCATTAGAACTCCTTTGCTCCGATACGTAGTCATCTGCAAGCGCTATATCCTAGCAAGGAAGATTCGCATTTACATTCTTTTGAAGTGAATACGAGGTATACATGACACTTCGCAATGAACATTATATCTTATCATGTATCATAAAAGTGAGAAGCGATATCGCGTTTTAAGAAGCATTAGAACCCTATTGCCTCGATGCGGAGATATCTGCAAAGGCTATTTCCTAGCATGGAAATGTCACACTTTCATTCTTTTGAAGTGAATACGAGGTGTACATGACACATCGCAATGAATATTATATCTTATCATGAAACATAGAAATGAGATTCGATATCGAGAATTAAGTAGCATTAGAAATCTATTGCTACCATACGTAGACATCTGAATACGCTACTTCCTAGCAGGGAAGTGTCGCATTTACATTCGTTTGGAGTGAATATCAGGTATACATGACACTTCGCAATGAATATTATATCTTATCATGAAGCATAGAAATGAGATGCGATATCTCGATTTGAGAAGTATTAGAACTCCATTGCTACGATACGTAGTCATCTGCAAACGCTATTTCCTAGCAAGGAAGATTAGCATTTACATTCTTTTCAAGTGAATACGAGGTATATATGACACTTCGCAATGAACATTATATCTTATCATGTAACATAAAAGTGAGATGCGATATCGCGTCTTAAGAAGAATTAGAACCCTATTTCCTCGATGCGGAGATATCTGCAAACGCTATTTCCTAGCATGGAAGTTACGCATTTACATTCTTTTGAAGTGAATTCGAGGTATACATGACACTTCGCAATGAATGTTATATCTTATAATGAAACATAGAGTTGAAATTCGATATCGCGTTTTAAGAAGCATTAGAACTCTATTGGTTCGACGCGTAGGCATCTGCAGACGCTATTTCCTAGCATGGAAGTGTCGCATTTACATTCTTTTGAAGTGAATACGAGGTATGCATGACACTTCGCGATGAATACTATATCTTATCAGGAAACATAGAAATGAGATGCGATATCGCGTTTTGAGAAGCATTAGAACTCTATTGCTACGATACGTAGACATCTGCAATCGCTATTTCCTAGCAACCAATAGTCGCATTTACATTCTTTTGAAGTGAATACGAGGTATACATGACGCTTTCGCAATGAATATTATATCTTATCACGAAACATAGAAATGAGATGCGATATCGCGATTTAAGTAGCATTGGAACTCTATTGCCACGATACGTAGACATCTGAATACTCTATTTCCTAGCAAGGAAGTGTCGCATTTACATTCGCTTGGAGTGAATACGAGGTATACATGACACTTCGCAATGAATATTATGTCTTATCATGAAGCATAGAAATGTGATGCGATATCGCGGGTTTAGAAGCATTGGAACTCTATTGCTACGATACCTAGACATCTGCAAATGCTATTTCCTAGAAAGAAATAGTCGCATTTACATTCTTTTCAAGTGAATACGAGGTATACATGACACTTCGCAATGAATATTATATCTTATCATGAAACATAGAAGTGAGATGCGATATCGCTTTTTAAGAAGCATTAGAACTCTATTGCCTCGACGCGTAGACATCTGCAGACGCTATTTCCTAGCATGGAAGTGTCGCATTTACATTCGTTTGGAGGGAATACGAGGTATACATGACACTTCGCAATGAATATTATATCTTATCATGAAGCATAGAAATGAGATGCGATATCTCGTCTTGAGAAGCATTAGAACTCCATTGCTCCGATACGTAGTGATCTGCAAACGCTAGTTCCTAGCAAGGAAGATTCGTATTTGCATTCTTTTGAAGTGAATACGAGGTATATATGACACTTCGCAATGAACATTATCTCTTATCATGAAGCATAGAAGTGACATGCGATATCGCGTTTTAAGAAGCATTAGAACTCTATTGCCTCGACGCGTAGACATCTGCAGTCGCTATTTCCTAGCATGGAAGTGTCGCATTTACATTCTTTTGAATTGAATACGAGGTATATATGACACTTCGCAATGAACATTATATCTTATCATGAAACATAGAAATGAGATGCGATATCGCGTTTTGAGAAGCATTAGAACTCTATTGCTACGATACATAGACATCTGCAATCGCTATTTCCTAGGAACCAATAGTCGCATTTACATTCTTTTGATGCGAATTCGAGGTTTACATTACACTTCGCAATGAATGTTATATCTTATAATGAAACATAGAGTTGAAATTCGATATCGCGTTTTAAGAAGCATTAGAACTCTATTGGTTCGACGCGTAGGCATCTGCAGACGCTATTTCCTAGCATGGAAGTGTCGCATTTACATTCTTTTGAAGTGAATACGAGGTATGCATGACACTTCGCGATGAATACTATATCTTATCAGGAAACATAGAAATGAGATGCGATATCGCGTTTTGAGAAGCATTAGAACTCTATTGCTACGATACGTAGACATCTGCAATCGCTATTTCCTAGCAACCAATAGTCGCATTTACATTCTTTTGAAGTGAATACGAGGTATACATGACGCTTTCGCAATGAATATTATATCTTATCACGAAACATAGAAATGAGATGCGATATCGCGATTTAAGTAGCATTGGAACTCTATTGCCACGATACGTAGACATCTGAATACTCTATTTCCTAGCAAGGAAGTGTCGCATTTACATTCGCTTGGAGTGAATACGAGGTATACATGACACTTCGCAATGAATATTATGTCTTATCATGAAGCATAGAAATGTGATGCGATATCGCGGGTTTAGAAGCATTGGAACTCTATTGCTACGATACCTAGACATCTGCAAATGCTATTTCC
Organism: Xylocopa sonorina; assembly: GCF_050948175.1. NCBI lineage: Eukaryota > Metazoa > Arthropoda > Insecta > Hymenoptera > Apidae > Xylocopa > Xylocopa sonorina. Next base: position 72,946 of record NW_027490324.1, read on the forward strand.
TAGAAAGAAATAGTCGCATTTACATTCTTTTCAAGTGAATACGAGGTATACATGACACTTCGCAATGAATATTATATCTTATCATGAAACATAGAAGTGAGATGCGATATCGCTTTTTAAGAAGCATTAGAACTCTATTGCCTCGACGCGTAGACATCTGCAGACGCTATTTCCTAGCATGGAAGTGTCGCATTTACATTCGTTTGGAGGGAATACGAGGTATACATGACACTTCGCAATGAATATTATATCTTATCATGAAGCATAGAAATGAGATGCGATATCTCGTCTTGAGAAGCATTAGAACTCCATTGCTCCGATACGTAGTGATCTGCAAACGCTAGTTCCTAGCAAGGAAGATTCGTATTTACATTCTTTTGAAGTGAATACGAGGTATATATGACACTTCGCAATGAACATTATCTCTTATCATGAAGCATAGAAGTGACATGCGATATCGCGTTTTAAGAAGCATTAGAACTCTATTGCCTCGACGCGTAGACATCTGCAGTCGCTATTTCCTAGCATGGAAGTGTCGCATTTACATTCTTTTGAATTGAATACGAGGTATATATGACACTTCGCAATGAACATTATATCTTATCATGAAACATAGAAATGAGATGCGATATCGCGTTTTGAGAAGCATTAGAACTCTATTGCTACGATACATAGACATCTGCAATCGCTATTTCCTAGGAACCAATAGTCGCATTTACATTCTTTTGATGCGAATTCGAGGTTTACATTACACTTCGGAATGAATATTATAACTTATCACGAAACATAGAAATAAGATGCGATATCGCGAATTAAGAGGCATTAGAACACTATTGCATCGATACGTAGACATCTGCAAACGCTATTCCTTAGGAAGGAAGTGTCGTATTTACATTCCTTTGAAGTGTATGCGAAGTACACATGACACTTCGCAATGAATATTATATATTATCATGAAAAATAGATATGAGATGCGATATCGCGAATTAGCAAGCTTTCGAAATCTATTGCTTCGATACGTAGACGTATGCAAACGCTATTTCCTAGCAAGGAATTGTAGCATTTACATTCTCTTGAAGTGAATACTAGGTATACATAACACTGCACAGTGAATATTATATCTTATCATGAAACATAGAAATGAGATGCGATTACGCGATTTAAGAAGCATTAGAACCCTATTGCTTCGATACGTAGACATCTGCACACGCTATTTCCCAGCAAGGATGTGTCGCATTTTCATTCATTTGAAGTGCATGCGTGGTATAAGTGACACTTCGCTATGAATATTATATCTTATCATGAAACATAGAAATAAGATGCGATATCCAGTTTTAAGAAGCATTAGAACTCTATTGCTACGATACGTAGACTTCTACAAACGCTATATCCTAGGAAGGAAGTGTCGCATTTACATACTTTGAAGTGAATACGAGGTATTCATAGCACTGCACAATGAATATTATATCTTACCATGAAACATAGAAATGATATGCGATATCGCGATTTAAGAAGCTTTAGAACTCTATTGCTTCGATACGTAGATTTCTGCAAACACTATATCCCAGCAAGGATCTGTCGCATTCACATTCATTTGAAGTGTATGCGAGGTATACATGACACTTCGCAATGAATATTATATCCTGACATGAAACATAGAAATGAAATGCGATATGGCGATTTATGAAGCATATGATGTCTATTACTTCGATACGTAGACATCTGCAAACGCTACTTCCTAGCAAGGAAGTGTCGCATTTACATCCATTTGAAGTATAGACGAGATAAACATAACACTGCACAATGAATATTATATCTTATCATGAAACATAGAAATGAGATGCGATATGGCGATTTAAGAAGCATTAGAACCCTACTGCTTCGATACGTAGACATCTGCAAACGCTATCTCCTAGCAAGGAAGTGTCGCATTTTCATTCTTTTGAAACGAAAACGAGGTATACATAACATTCCACAATGAATATTATATCTTATCATGAAACATAGAAATGAGATGCGATATCGCGTTATGAGAAGCATTAGAACTCTAATGCCACGATACTTAGACATCTGCAAACGCTATTTCCTAGCAAGCAAGTGTCGCATTTACATCCATTTGAAGTATAGACGAGATATACATAACACTGCACAATGAGTATTATATCTTATCATGAAACATAGAAATGAGAAGCGATATGGCTATTTAAGAAGCATTAGATCCCTATTGCTTCGATACGTAGACATCTGCAAACGCTACATCCTAGCAAGGAAGTGTCGCATTTACATTCTTTTGAAGTGATTACGAGGTATTCATAACACTGCACAATGAATATTATATCTTATCATGAAACATAGAAATGAGATGCGATATCGCGATTTAAGAAGCTTTAGAACTTTATTGTCTCGATACGTAGATATCTGCAAACACTATTTCCTAGCAAGGAACTGTCGCATTTGCATTCATTTGAAGTATAAATGAGATAAACATAACACTCCACAATGAATATTATATCTTATCAGGATAGATAGAAATGACATTCGATATCGCGATTTAAGAAGCATTAGAACAATATTGCTTCGATACGTAGCAATCTGCAAACGCTATTTCCTACCAAGGAAGTGTCGCATTTACATTCACTTGAAGCGCATGCGTGGTATACATGACACTTCGCAATTAATATTGTACCCTATCATATAAATGCGATGCGATATCGCGTTTTGAGAAGCAATAGAAATCTATTCCTACGATACATAGACATATGCAAACGCTATTTCCAAGCAAGGGAGTGTCGCATATACATTCTTTTGAAGTGAAATCGACATATACATAACACTTCGCAATGAACATTATATCTTATGATGATACATAGAAAAGAGATGCGACATCGCGTTTTAAGATGCATTAGAACTCAAATCCTGCGATAAGAAGACATCTGGAGACGCTACTTCCTAGAAAGGAAGTGTCGCATTTACACTCTTTTGAAAGGAATACGGGGTATACATGACACTTCGCATTGAATATTATATCTTATCATGAAACATAGAAATGAGTGGCGATATCGCGTTTTAAGAAGAGTTAGAACACTGCTTCTTCGATACGTAGACATCTGCAAACACTCCGTCCTAGCAAGGGAGTGTCGCATATACATTCTTTTGAAGTGAAATCGACATATACATAACACTTCGCAATGAATATTATATCTTATGATGATACATAGAAAAGAGATGCGACATCGCGTTTTAAGATGCATTAGAACTCAAATCCTGCGATAAGAAGACATCTGGAGACGCTACTTCCTAGAAAGGAAGTGTCGCATTTACATTCTTTCGAAGTTAATACGAGGTATACATGACACTGCTCAATGAATATTATATCTTATCATGAAACATAGAAATGAGATGCGATATCGCGTTTTAAGAAGCATTAGAACTCCATTGCTACGATACGTCGACATCTGCAAACACTATTTAATAGCAAGGAAGTATCGCATTTACATTCTTTTTAAGCGTAGATGAGACATACATAACACTTTGCAATGAATCTTTTATCTTATCATGAAACATAGAAATGCGATGCGATACCGCGTTTTAAGAAGCATTAGAACTCAATTGCTACCATGCGTAGTCATCTGCAGACGCTGTGTCCTAGCAAGGAAGTGTCGCATTTACATTCTTTAGAAGTGAATACGAGGAATACATAACACTTCGCAATGAAAAACATATTTTATCATGAGACATAGAAATGAGATGCGATATCGCGTTTTAAGAAGCATTAGAACACTATTGCTACGATAAGTAGACATCTGACAGCGCTATTTCCTAGCAAGGAAGTGTCGCATTTACATTCATTTGAAGCGTATGCGAGGTATACATGCCACTTCGCAATGAATATTATACCTTATAATCAAGCATAATAGTGAGATGCGATATCGCGTCTTAAGAAGCATTACAACCCTATTGCTACGATACTTAGACATCTGCAATCGCTATTTCCTAGCATGGAAGTGTTGCATTTACATTCTCTTGAAATGAATACGAGGTATACATGACACTTCGCAATGAATATTATATCTTATCATGAAGCATGTAATGAAATGCGATATCTCGTTTTAAGAAGCACTAGAACTCTATTGCATCGGTACGCAGACATCTGCAATCGCTATTTCCTAGCAAGAATGTGCTGCACTTACATTTTTTTGAAGTGAATACGAGGTATACATGACACTGAGCAATTAATATTAAATCTTATCATGAAACATAGAAATGAGATGCGATATCCCGTTTTAAGTAGCATTAGAAATCTATTGCTTCGAAACGTAGACATCTGCAATCGCTATTTCCGGGCAAGGAAATGTCGCATTTGCATTCATCTGATGTGTATGCGAGGTATACATGCCGCTCCCCAATTAATATTATACCTTATCACGGAACATAGAAATGAAATGCGATATCGCCATTTAAGAAGCATTAGCACTCTATTGCTTCGATACGGAGGCATCTGCAAATGCTATTTCCTAGCAAGGAAGTGTCGCATTTACATTCATTTGATGTGTATGCGAGGTATACATAACACTTCGCAATGAATATTATAACTTATCATGAAACATAGAAATGAGATGCGATATCGCGTTTTAAGAAGCATTAGTACTCTATTGCTTCGATTTGTAGGCATGTGCCAACTCTATTTCCTAGCAAAGAAGTGTCGCTATTACATTCATTTGAAGTGTATACGATGTATACATGACGCTTCGCAATAAATATTATATCTTATCATGAGACATAGAAATTAGATGCAATATGGCGTTTTAAGAGGCATTAGAACTCTATTGCTACGATATGTAGACATCTGACAACGCTATTTCCTAGCAAGGAAGTGCGCATTTACATTCATTTGATGTGTATGCGAGGTATACACGACACTTCGCAATGAATATTATATCTTATCAGGAAACATAGAAATGAGATGCAATATCGTGATTTAAGAAGCACTAGAACTATATTGCTTCGATACTTAGACATTCGCAAACGCTATTTCCTAGCACGGAAGTGTTACATTTACATTCATTTGATGTGTATCCGAGGTATACATGACACTTCGCAATGAATATTATATCTTATTTTGAAATATAGAAACGAGATGCGATATCGCGTTTTTAGAAGCATTAGAACTCTATTGCTTAGAAACGTAGACATGTAAAAACGCTATTTCCTAGCAAGGAAGTGGCGCAATTACACTCTTTTGAAGTGAATACGAGGTATACATGACACTTCGCAATGAATATTATATTTTATCATGAAACATATAAACAAGATGCGATATCGCGTTTTAAGAAGTATTAGATCTCTATTGCTACGATACGTAGGCATCTGTATACGCTATTTCCTGGCAAGAAAGTGTCGCACTTACTTTCTTTTGAAGTGAATACGAGGTATACATGACACTTCGCAATGTATATGATATCTTATCCTGAAATATAGAAATGAGATGCGATATCGCGTTAAATGAAGCATTAGATCTCTATTGCTTAGAAACGTAGACATCTAAAAACGCTATTCCGTGGCAGCGAAGTGTGGGATTAACATTCTTTGGAAGTGTTGACGAGTTATACATAACGCGCCACAATGATATTACATGTTATCATGAGACATAGAATTGATAAGCGATATTGCTTTCTATGAAGCATTAGAACTCCATTGCTCCGCTATGTAGACATCTAGAAACCCTGTTCCGTAGCAAGGAAGTGTGGCATTTACATGGTATTGAATTGTATACGCTGCAGAACCAGAGGACGACGTGTTTGCGACCAACAACAGAATGTGAATTCCGACTCTAGCGAACGTAAAACTAGTAGATCCACAATTTCATTGACCGGAAAATGTGGATATGTTAATCGGCACCGGCCCCACTTTATCATCCCCTAGCATCGGCCAGTACAAGCTTTCTCCTCGCAACGATTCTGAATTAATCCTCCAAAGGACGCAATTTGGACGGATCATCGGGAGGAGCGTATCCACATCGGCGTCGTGGAGGAAACATCAAACGTTCGTTACAATCCTGAATTTCGAACTTCAAAAATTCTGGGTGCTAGTAGAGGACCCACACGGACGACAGCTATTTTCCGCGAAGTAGGAATGCGAGCAGTATTTTCACGACCACGTTAAACAGACACGAACCGGTCGTTACATTGTTTCACTGCCGTGAAAAGAAGATGCAGTTAGGCGAAACTCGGTCGCGCGTCCTCAACCTTCTTCTTTCTCTCGAACGAAAATTCATGAAAGATCCAGAGCTGAAACGAGAATACTCCACCGTCACCGAGGAATATTTCTAGATGGGACACATGAGCCAGGTAGGGCCACGCGATTCGGATGGCCTCTACCTCATCCACCACGCCGTCATCAAACTGTCCAGCTCAACAACGAAGGTTCGCGTCGTCTTCGATGGATCTGCAAGATCGAGCAGTAGACTGACATTGAACGATACGCTTTTGGCAGGACCAGCGATACAGGTCGACATATTCGCTTTTCCCATAAGGTTCCGTCAACACACCTATGTCTTAACCGGAGTCACATCGAGAAGATGTATCGGCAGTTCCTCGTAAGACCGGAAGACCGCCGATACCAGCCGATATTGTGACGAGATAACAAGGGAAAGGTGAAAACGTACGAGCTGAACACGATCGCGTTCGGACTATCTTTAGCGCCTTTCCTCGTCATCAGGTATATTCATCAGCTAGCGGACGACGAAAAGGTGAATGCTCCTTTCGCATCGACCGTGCTCCAGCGAGATCTATACGTCGACGATCTCCTAACTGGCACAGATAATTACGAAGACGCTAGACAACTACGGGACCAGGTAATAAAGCTACTTAAAGGCGGCAACCTCCACATTCAACAATGGGTCTCGAGCGAACCGAAACTTTTAGTAGGACTTCCGGAAGGCGAAATTCACCCAAAGTATTTTGGAGACGCCACAATGAAAGCTCTTGGCGTTTCGTGGCACGCGTAGGACGACCGAATCATCTATTCCGTGGATCCAAACATCGATACGAGGATCACCAAACGCACGATCTTATCCACCATGACAAAAATATTCGACCCGTTAGGTTTACTGGCGCCAGTAATAATAACGGCAAAAATATTTATGCAACACCTTTGGAAACTGCAATTGGCCTGGGACGAATCGCTACCAACTATCCTCCATACAGAATGGTCCACGTACGTGAAGGAAATGCAGTTATATAACGAAACATTCTTCGAGTGACACGTATGCCAATCGAAGGTGCGAAGGGTGGAATTACACAGGTTCTGCGACGCGAGCGAACGAGCATACGGAGCGTGCGTGTATCTACGGTCAGTCGACAATCGCGGACGAATTAAAACGAGACTATTATGCGCGAAATTTCGGGTCGCACCAGTAAAAGTTGTCAGCCTCGCACGTCTCGAACTTTGCGGTGCGGTGCTATTGACGTCATTATTGTCTAACGTCCGAGATAATAATGCACGCCGATTCGACTCGATTAACTTCCGGACGCATTCCACGATAGTTTTATATTTGCTGCAACGCGAACCAGCCACGCTAAGAACATTTGTGGCAAATAGAGTGGCCGAAATTCAAACGAGGACCGATAGCGGCACGTCAGGTCAAACGACAATCCAGCGGACCTCATATAGAGAGGACAAACACCGGCGGAATTCTTGAAGCCCTCCATCTGACGTCATGGACCATCGTGGTTTGCCGACGATAACAAGGATTGGCCGAAATCTACGTTCAACCTCGTTTTGGAAATACCCGATATTCATCCCCATACATGCTTGGCAACGACCATCCGTAGCAACGAAATTCTCGGCCGCTATTCAGACATCGCGAAATTAAGGAGGATCGTCGCATATTGCCTCCGATTTCGCAAAAATCATTGTAACGCAGGACCTCTAACTGTATGAGAGGTCCACGACGCTAATGATCGGATCTTGAGGCTCGTGAAAGCCTTCGCGTTTGAAAAAGAGATCCGAAATTTGAAGAACGGTACAGAGCTGCATCCAAAGAGGAACCGGCTCTCGCTGCAGCCATTCTTAGACGAAACGGGAATTCTACAGGTAGGCGGTCGACTACAAAACGCAAACATTCCCTGCGGACAGAAACATCCGATCCTGCTTCTAAAATCGCATCACATCACCGATCTGATCATTCGTCACACGCATTTAGAGGGACATCATTCGGGTATCAATACCACGCTGGCGACACTAAGGCAGAGGTATTGGCCCATTGATGGTAAGAAGTACATCTGGTGCTTCCGCGTAAAACCACCGGCCGTGAAATACGTAATGGGCACTCTACCTGCGTCACGCGAATCCGAATGCCGATCCTTTAATAATTGCGGAACAGATTATTGCGGTCCTTTTTATATCAAGGAAAAACGTTTCCGAAATTGTGCGCGAGTAAAAATATATGTAGCAGTGTTTGTGTGCTTTGCAACGAGAGCGGTCTATCTTGAGATCGTCGGTGACATGACTACCGAAGCGTTCATCGCGGCATTGAAACGCTTCATCGGTCGTAGGGGCATCTGTCGGAACATTTATTCCTACAACGGGACAAAATTTCGTTGGAGTGAATAACGAATTAAGCGCACTGTACCAAAAACTGCAAACGGACGATAAGGTAAGACACTTCCTCACGGGCAAGGGAATATCATGGCATTTCATGCCAGCTCCTTCTCCCAATTTCGGCGGCCTTTGGGAGGCAGCAGTGAAATCGTTTAAACACCACATCAAACGAGTCGTCGGGGAAGATACGGGTTACATTCGAATAGTTCAATACGTTCGCGATCGAAATCGAAGCGATCCTAAACTCCCGCCCGCTTACTCCATTATCATCCGATCCTAATGGTCCCTAACTCCGACCCACTTCCTGATCGGCACGTCGTTAACGAGTTTGCCCGAGACTGATTTCAGTGATACTCCTCGTAACTGATTGTCACACTAGCAAACACATCCAGAACGTCCAGCAGGAATTTTGAACCAGGTGGCACAAGGAGTATATCCACCATCTGAGCGAGCGAAAAAAATGGACCAAGGGCTACCACGAGATCAAGAAAAGATCCCTCGTAGTATTAAGGGATGTCTACGTCCTGCCTTTGCAGTGGCACCGCGGTCGAGTCGAAGAGGGGCACCCAGGTCCAGACAAGATCACCCGAACGGTCACCGTACGGACCAGCCAGGGGGCCTACAATAGCAACGTCAAGCAGTTAGCGGAGCTGCCCACATCCGAGACGATAGCGTGAACCATCGACGTCGAGACGATATTCAGATCAAACCGATTTAGATTGATCGTCACGGTCTCTCAACGGGGAGAACATGTTCCGACCGATGGAACAAATAAAACGTGGGGCCTTCGAAGACTTTATTTATTACACATTTGTGATGAAAAGGCTATTTTTGAGATTAAGACGTTTTAAGTAATTTCGTAAATATATCTATTGCTGCGATATGTAGACATCTCGAAACGCTATTCCCTAGACACAAAGTGTGGGATTCACATTCTTTCGAAGTGTAGTCTTGATATACATAACGCGTTGCATTAAATATTGCATCTTATCACGTGACGTAGTAGTGAGATGCGATATCGCGTTTTATAAAGGGTTAGAACTCTATTGCTTCGATACGTGGACATCCAGAAACGCTATTCCGTCGCAAGGAGGTGCGGCATTTACATTCTTTTGAAGTGTAAACGAGATATACATAACGCGTTGCATTGAGTAATAAATCTTATCATGAGACATAGAAATGAGATGCGATATCGCGATTTATAAAGTGTTAGAACTCTATTGCTTCGATACGTGGACATCTAGAAACGCTATTCTGCTGCATGGAAGTGTGGCATTTACATTCGTTTGAAGTGTTTACGAAACATTCCTAACGCGTTGCGTTGATTATTACATCTCATCGAGAGACATAGAAATGAGATGCGATATCGCGTTTTACGAAGCATTATAACTCTATTGCTTCGATTACTTGACATCTAGTAACGCTATTCCGTCGCTAGGAAGTGTGGGATTTACATTCTCATGAAGTAATGACGAAAAATACATAACGCGTTGCATTGAATTACATCATAACGTGAACCATAGATTTGAGATACGAAATCGCGTTTTATGAAGAATTGGAACTGTACTGCTTCGATTCGTAGACACCTGGAAGCACTATTCTGTTGCAAGGTAGAGTCGCATTTACATTCGATATCCAATGCGCCGTGGATCCGTGTCCGGAATTGTAGCTGCGTACGGTTGGAACGCTGGAGCGTCGATCGGAATGAGCTTCCAGGCAGGCGAACTCTGGCTGGAAGGTGCGGGTGTCGGGACAGGACGTTTCTTAACTCGAACGGGACGTATGGCGGCGAAGGTTACCCTGTCAGTAACAGGAACCGCAGTGTAGATCTTCGGATACACGGAGGCACTGCCCACGTATTAGCGGACGAGACGACGTAGGAACTCTTTCCTCCCCGCGCGTCGAGTACGCTTCATAGAAAGCTCAGAGTACATCGTGGGTACTTGCACACAGGAGGACGACGGCACGCCTAAGCGCTGGTTCTCTCTACCTTACCGGGATCGACCTTAGTTCAAGACACCCTTGTTACGGCAGAGGTGAAGTAAGAGCGGCTAAGCGTTGGTTCGCTCTAACCGTCCAGCTTCAAGACTGTCGCAGATGAAATAGTGCGAAATAGTAATAATACGCGAACGTACTCGTGGAATAGAGTCGAAGGAGATTGTAGTATAATAAAGAGACATCGAATCGGGTAAAATTAGTGTATATTCTATGAATACTATCCTAATAAAAACACTAAGACTATGTTACTAAATATGAGTACAAAATGAAATATAGATGAGACTAAGTTATAATAAAGACTCCTCTATGGGAGATGGAATAGAAACGACTGCATTGGAGCTGGTAGCTCGCTGCAGGATACAGCGGAGGCAGATTCGAACTGCTCGGTTCGGCGTTCGGATTAGAAGCCTCGTATCGGAAGCACGTTCGCCACCTTCTCGGATCGTGCCGCGCGCGAGTCTCTGGGCCCACGCGGTGGGGCAGGCGGTGGAGTAGGGCGGCCGCTCGGCCCTCGTGATGGGGCGGCCGGTCGGAGTGGGGTGCGGCTCACGTTGAGCGTAAGCCGCGAGCGTCGAGTGTGCGCGCGAGCGCATCGCAGATTATCTCTAATCGAACTTAGAATTCGACGTGTGTGTTGTTGTGTGTATGTACACAGTCGTGTAGCGTGCTTAACCTAAGGTTACACGTATGGAGGGTAAGTATGTGGGTACGTGCTGATGTACTCTACGTCCTTGTAGCTCTGTCTCCACGTCCTGAGGCGCCGGGACGCAGTGCGGTCCTCGCACGTATGCTGCGGATGCAGATGCTGACGGATGAGCGGTTGCTGGACCTGAAGCACGCCGGAGGGTGGCAGGCGTCACGCCTGACGTTACCGTAGACATCTAGAATTACTATTCCGTGGCAAGGTAGTTTGGCATTTACATACTTTTGAAGTGTAGGCGAGATATACATAAGACTCCGCAATGAATATTATATCTTATCGTGAGACATAGAAATGAGATGCGATATCGCGTTTTAAGAAGCATTAGAACTCTATTGTTTCGATACGTAGACATCTGCAAATGCTACTTCGTAGCAAGGAAGTGTCGCACTTACATCCATATCAAGTGTATGCGAGGTACACATAAGACTTCGCAATGAATATTATATCTTATCATGAAACATAGAATTGAGATGCAATATCGCGTTTTACGTTGCATTAGAACTCTACTGCATCGATACTTAGACATCTGCAAACGCTATTTCCTAGGAAGGAAGTGTCGCATTTACATTCTTTTGAAGCGAATAAAAGGTGTACATGACACTTCGCAATGAATATTATATTTTATCATGAAACATACAAATCAGATGCGATATCTCGTTTCGAGAAGCATCAGAACGCCATTGCATCAATACGTAGACATCTGCCAACGCTATCTCCTAGATAGGAAGTGTCGCTTATACATAAATTTGAAATGTAGACGAGCAACACATAACACATCGCAATGAGTATTATATCTTATCATGACACATAGAAATGAGATGCGATATCCCGTTTTAAGGAGCACTAGAACTCTATTGCTACGATATGTAGACATCTGGAAACGCTATTTCCTAGCATGGGAGTGTCGCATTTGCATTCATGTGACGTGTATGCGAGGTATACATGACACTTCGTAATGAATATTATATATTATCATTGAACATAGAAATGAGATGCGATATAGCGTTTTGAGAAGCATTAGAACAATAATGCACGATACGTAGACATCTACAAACGCTGTTTCCTAGCAAGGAACTGTCGCATTAACATTCACTTGAAGTGCAGACGTGGAATACATAACACTTCGGAATGAATATTATATCTTATCATGAGACAAAGGAATGTGATGCGATATCGCGTTTTAAGATGCATTAGAACTCTGTTGCTTCAATACGTAGACATCTGCAAACGCTATTTCCTAGGAAGGAAGTGTCGCATTTACATTCATTTGAAGTGTATGCGAGGTATACATAACACTTCGCAGTGAATATTATATATTATCATGAAACATTGAAACGAGAAGCAATATGGCGATTTAAGAAGCATTAGATCCCTATTGCTTCGACACGTAGACACCTGCAAACGCTATTTTCTAGCAAGGAAGTGTCGCATTTACATTCATTTGAAGTATAGACGAGATATACATAACACTGCACAATGAATATTATATGTTAACGTGAAACATAGAAACGAGATGCGATATCGCGATTTAAGAAGCATTAGAACTCTATTGCTTGGATACGTAGACATCTGCAAACGCTATTTCCTAGCCAGGAAGTGTCGCATTTACATTCTTTTGAAGTGAATACGAGGTATACATAACACTGCACAATGAATATTATATCTTACCATGGAACATAGAAATGAGATTCAATATGGCGATTTAAGAAGAATTGCAACTCTATTGCTTCGATACGTAGACATCCACAAACGCTACTTCCTAGCAAGGAAGTGTCGCATTTACATTCATTTGAAGTATAGACGAGATATACATAGCACTGCACAATGAATATTATATCTTATCATGAAACATAGAAATGAGATGCGATATCGCGATTTAAGTAGCATTAGAACACTATTGCTTCGATACGTAGACATCTGCAAACACTATTTCCTAGCAAGGAACTGTCGCATTCACATTCATTTGAAGTGTATGCGAGGTATACATGACACTTCGCAACGAATATTATAAATTATCATGAAACATAGATATGAGATGCGATAACGCGAATTAGTATGCTTTAGAAATCTATTGCTTCGATACGTAGACATCTGCCAACGCTATTTCCTAGCAAGGAAGTGACGCATTTACATTATTTTGAAGTGAGTACTAGGTATACATGACACTTCGCAATGAATATTATATCTTAACATGAAGCATAGAAATGAGATGCGACATCGCATTTTGAGAAGCATTAGAACACTACTGCTTCGATACGGAGACATCTACAAACGCTATTTCCTAACAAGGAAGTGTCGCATTTACATTCTTTTGAAATGAATACGAGGTAAGCATGACACTTCGCAATGAATATTATATCTTATCACGAAACATAGAAATGAGATGCGATATCGCGATTTAAGAAGCATTAGAACATTATTTCTTCGATACGGAGACATCTGTAAACGCTATTTCCTAGCAAGGTATTGTCGCATTTACTTTCTTTTGAAGTGAATACGAGGAATACATAGCACTACATAATGAATATCATGTCTTATCATGAAACATAGAAATGAGATGCAATAATGCGATTTAAGAAGCATTAGAACACTATTGCTTCGATACGTAGACATCTGCACACGATACTTCCTACAAAGGAAGTGTCGCATTTACATTCTTTTGAAAGGAATACGAGGTATACATGATACTGCACAATGAATATTACATCTTATCATGAAGTATAGAAATGAGATGCGATATGGCGATTTTAGAAGCATTAGAAATCTATTGCTTCGATACGTAGACATCTGTTAACGCTACTTCCTAACAAGGAAGTGTCGCATTTACATTCTTTTAAAGGGAATACGAGGTATACATAGCACTTCGCAATGAATATTATATCTTATCAAGAAACGTAGATATGTGATGCGATATGACGATTTAAGAAGAATTAGAAATCTACTGCTTCGATACGTAGACATCTGCAAACGATACTTCCTAGCAAGGAAGTGTCGCATTTACATTATTTTGAAAGGAATACGAGGTATACATAGCACTCCGCAATGAATATTATATCTTATCATGAAACATAGAAATGAGGAGCGATTTCGCTTTTTAAGAAGCATTAGAACACTATTGCTACGATACGTAGATACCTGCAAACGCTATTTCCTAGCGAGGAAGTGTCGCATTTACAATCTTTTGAAAGGAATACGTGGTATACATAGCATAGCACTTCGCAATGAATATTATATCTTATCAAGAAACGCAGATGTGAGATGCGATATGACGATTTTAGGAGCATTAGAACTCTATTGCTTCGATACGTAGACATCTGCAAATTTCCTAGCAAGGAAGTGTCGCATGTACATACAATAAAAGTGTATTGCGTGGTATACATGACACTTCGCAATGAATATTATATATTATCATAAAACAAAGTAATGAGATGCGATATCGCGAATTAACAAGTTTAGAACTCTAATGCCTCGATACGTAGACATCTGCAAACGCTATCTCCTAGCAAGCAAGTGTCGCATTTGCAATCTTTTGAAGTGATCACGAGGTATACATAACACTCCGCAATGAATATTATATCTTATCATGAAACATAGAAATGAGGAGCGATTTCGCTTTTTAAGAAGCATTAGAACTCTATTGCTACGATACGTAGACATCTAGAAACGCTATGTCCTAGCAAGGAAGTGTCGCATTTACATTCATTTGAAGTATAGACGAGATATACATAACACTGCACAATGAATATTATATCTTATCATGACACATAGAAATGAGATGCGATATCGCGATTTAAGAAGCATTAGAACTCTATTGCTTCGATACGTAGACGTCTGCAAACGCTACTTCCCAGCAAGGAAGTGTCGCATTTACATTCATTTGAAGTGAATACGAGGTATACATAACACTGCACAATGATTATTATATCTTGTCATGAAACAGTGAAATGCGATGGGAAATGGCGAGTTAAGAAGCATTAGCACTCTATTGCTTCGATACGTAGACATCTGGAAACACTATTTCCTAGCAAGGAAGTGTCGCATTTACATTCATTTGACGTGTATGCGAGGTGTACATAACACTTCGCAATGAATATTATATCTTATCATGAAACATAGGAAGGAGGTGCTATATCGCGTTTTGAGAAGCATTAGAACTCTATTGCTATTATACGTAGGCATCTGCAAACTCTATTTCCTAGCAAGGAAATTTCGCACTTACATTCCACTGAAGTGAATACGAGGTATACATAACATTACACAATGAATATTATATCTTATTACGGAACATAGAAATGAAATACGACATCTCGTTTTAAAAGCATTAGTACTCTATTGCTGTGATACGTAGACATCTGCAAACGCTATTTCCTAGCATGGAAGTGTGGCATTTACATTCATTTGAAGTGAATACGAGGTATACATGACACTTCGCAATGAATATTATATCTTATCATGAAACATAGAAGTGAGATGCGATATCGCGCTCTAAGAAGCATTAGAACTCTATTGCTACGATACGTAGACATCTGCACACGCTATTTCCTAGCATGGAAGTGTCTTATTTACGTTCATTTGAAGTGAATACGAGGTATACATGACACTTCGCAATGAATATTATATCTTATCATGAAACATAGAAGTGAGATGCGATATCGCGCTCTAAGAAGCATTAGATCTCTATTGCTACGATACGTAGACATCTGCACACGCTATTTCCTAGCATGGAAGTGTCTTATTTACGTTCTTCTGAAGTGAATGCGAGGTATACATGACACTTCGCAATGAATATTATATCTTATCATGAAACATAGCAGTGAGATGCGATATCGCGTTTTAAGAAGCATTAGAACTCTATTGCTACGATACGTAGACATCTGCAAACTCTATTTCCTAGCAAGGATATTTCGCACTTACATTCCACTGAAGTGAATACGAGGTATACATAACATTACACAATGAATATTATATCTTATTACGAAGCATAGTAATGAAATACGACATCTCGTTTTAAGAAGCATTAGTACTCTATTGCTATGATACGTAGACATCTGCAAACAATATTTCCTAGCAAGGAAGTGTCGCATTTACATTCTTGTGAAGTGAAATCGCGGTATACATGACACTTCGAAATGAATATTATACCTTATCATGAAACATAGAAGGGTGATGCGATATCGCGTTTTAGGAAGCATTGGATCTCTATTGCTACGATACGTAGACATCTGCAAAGGCTATTTCCTAGCATGGAAGGGTCGCATTTACATTCTTTTGAAGTGAGTACGAGGTATACATAACACTCCATAATGAATATTATATCTTATCATGAAACATAGAAGTGAGATGCGATATCGCGTTCTAAGAAGCATTAGAACTCTATTGCTACGATACGTAGACATCTGCAAACGCTATTTCCCAGCATGGAAGTGTCGCATTTACATTCATTTGAAGTGAATACGAGATATACATGACACTTCGCAATGATTATTATATCTTATCATGAAGCATAGGAGTGAGATGCGATATGGCATTTTAAGAATCATTAGAAATCTATTGTTTCGACGCGTAGTCATCTGGAAACGCTATTTCCTAGCAAGGAAGTGTCGCATTTACATCCTTTTGAAGTGAATACGAGGTATACATGACACTTCGCAATGAATATTATATCTTATCATGAAACATAGAAATGGGGAGCGATTTCGCTTTTTAAGAAGCATTAGAACACTATTGCTACGATACGTAGATACCTGCAAACGCTATTTCCTAGCGAGGAAGTGTCGCATTTACAATCTTTTGAAAGGAATACGTGGTATACATAGCATAGCACTTCGCAATGAATATTATATCTTATCAAGAAACGCAGATGTGAGATGCGATATGACGATTTTAGGAGCATTAGAACTCTATTGCTTCGATACGTAGACATCTGCAAATTTCCTAGCAAGGAAGTGTCGCATGTACATACAATAAAAGTGTATTGCGTGGTATACATGACACTTCGCAATGAATATTATATATTATCATAAAACAAAGTAATGAGATGCGATATCGCGAATTAACAAGTTTAGAACTCTAATGCCTCGATACGTAGACATCTGCAAACGCTATCTCCTAGCAAGCAAGTGTCGCATTTGCAATCTTTTGAAGTGATCACGAGGTATACATAACACTCCGCAATGAATATTATATCTTATCATGAAACATAGAAATGAGGAGCGATTTCGCTTTTTAAGAAGCATTAGAACTCTATTGCTACGATACGTAGACATCTAGAAACGCTATGTCCTAGCAAGGAAGTGTCGCATTTACATTCATTTGAAGTATAGACGAGATATACATAACACTGCACAATGAATATTATATCTTATCATGACACATAGAAATGAGATGCGATATCGCGATTTAAGAAGCATTAGAACTCTATTGCTTCGATACGTAGACGTCTGCAAACGCTACTTCCCAGCAAGGAAGTGTCGCATTTACATTCATTTGAAGTGAATACGAGGTATACATAACACTGCACAATGATTATTATATCTTGTCATGAAACAGTGAAATGCGATGCGAAATGGCGAGTTAAGAAGCATTAGCACTCTATTGCTTCGATACGTAGACATCTGGAAACACTATTTCCTAGCAAGGAAGTGTCGCATTTACATTCATTTGACGTGTATGCGAGGTGTACATAACACTTCGCAATGAATATTATATCTTATCATGAAACATAGGAAGGAGGTGCTATATCGCGTTTTGAGAAGCATTAGAACTCTATTGCTATTATACGTAGGCATCTGCAAACTCTATTTCCTAGCAAGGAAATTTCGCACTTACATTCCACTGAAGTGAATACGAGGTATACATAACATTACACAATGAATATTATATCTTATTACGGAACATAGAAATGAAATACGACATCTCGTTTTAAAAGCATTAGTACTCTATTGCTGTGATACGTAGACATCTGCAAACGCTATTTCCTAGCATGGAAGTGTGGCATTTACATTCATTTGAAGTGAATACGAGGTATACATGACACTTCGCAATGAATATTATATCTTATCATGAAACATAGAAGTGAGATGCGATATCGCGCTCTAAGAAGCATTAGAACTCTATTGCTACGATACGTAGACATCTGCACACGCTATTTCCTAGCATGGAAGTGTCTTATTTACGTTCATTTGAAGTGAATACGAGGTATACATGACACTTCGCAATGAATATTATATCTTATCATGAAACATAGAAGTGAGATGCGATATCGCGCTCTAAGAAGCATTAGATCTCTATTGCTACGATACGTAGACATCTGCACACGCTATTTCCTAGCATGGAAGTGTCTTATTTACGTTCTTCTGAAGTGAATGCGAGGTATACATGACACTTCGCAATGAATATTATATCTTATCATGAAACATAGCAGTGAGATGCGATATCGCGTTTTAAGAAGCATTAGAACTCTATTGCTACGATACGTAGACATCTGCAAACTCTATTTCCTAGCAAGGATATTTCGCACTTACATTCCACTGAAGTGAATACGAGGTATACATAACATTACACAATGAATATTATATCTTATTACGAAGCATAGTAATGAAATACGACATCTCGTTTTAAGAAGCATTAGTACTCTATTGCTATGATACGTAGACATCTGCAAACAATATTTCCTAGCAAGGAAGTGTCGCATTTACATTCTTGTGAAGTGAAATCGCGGTATACATGACACTTCGAAATGAATATTATACCTTATCATGAAACATAGAAGGGTGATGCGATATCGCGTTTTAGGAAGCATTGGATCTCTATTGCTACGATACGTAGACATCTGCAAAGGCTATTTCCTAGCATGGAAGGGTCGCATTTACATTCTTTTGAAGTGAGTACGAGGTATACATAACACTCCATAATGAATATTATATCTTATCATGAAACATAGAAGTGAGATGCGATATCGCGTTCTAAGAAGCATTAGAACTCTATTGCTACGATACGTAGACATCTGCAAACGCTATTTCCCAGCATGGAAGTGTCGCATTTACATTCATTTGAAGTGAATACGAGATATACATGACACTTCGCAATGATTATTATATCTTATCATGAAGCATAGGAGTGAGATGCGATATGGCATTTTAAGAATCATTAGAAATCTATTGTTTCGACGCGTAGTCATCTGGAAACGCTATTTCCTAGCAAGGAAGTGTCGCATTTACATCCTTTTGAAGTGAATACGAGGTATACATGACACTTCGCAATGAATATTATATCTTATCATGAAACATAGGAATGAGGTGCTATATCGCGTTTTGAGAAGCATTAGAACTCTAATGCTACGATACGTAGACATCTGCAAACGCTATTTCGTAGCATGGAAGTGTCGCATTTACATTCTTTTGAAGTGAATACGAGGTATAAATGACACTTCGCAATGAATATTATACCTTATAGTGAAACACAGAAGAGAGATGCGATATCGCGTTTTAGGAAGCATTGGAACTCTATTGCTGCGATACGCAGACATCTGCAAACACTATTTCCTAGCATGGAAGTGTCGCATTTACATTCTTGTGAAGTGAATACGAGATATACATGACACTTCGCAAT
Source organism: Xylocopa sonorina (assembly GCF_050948175.1). Lineage (NCBI taxonomy): Eukaryota > Metazoa > Arthropoda > Insecta > Hymenoptera > Apidae > Xylocopa > Xylocopa sonorina. The sequence goes on from NW_027490324.1 coordinate 92,858, forward strand.
GAATATTATATCTTCTCATGAAACATAGCAGTGAGATGCGATATCGCGTTTTAAGAAGCATTAGAACTCTATTGCTACGATACGGAGACATCTGCAAACGCTACTTCCTAGCATGGAAGTGTCGCATTTACATTCTTTTGAAGTGAATACGAGGTATACATGACACTTCGCAATGAATATTATATCTTATCATGAAACATAGCAGTGAGATGCGATATCGCGTTCTAAGAATCATTAGAACTCTATTGCTACGATACGTAGACATTTGCAAAGGCTATTTCCTAGCATGGAAGTGTCGCATTTACATTCATTTGATGTGAATACGAGGTATACATGACACTTCGAAATGAATATTATACCTTATCATGAAACATAGAAGAGTGATGCGATATCGCGTTTTAGGAAGCATTGGATCTCTATTGCTGCGATACGTAGACATCTGCAAACGCTATTTCCTAGCATGGAAGTGTCGCATTTACATTCTTTTGAAGTGAATACGAGGTATACATAACATTACACAATGAATATTATATCTTATTACGGAACATAGAAATGAAATACGACATCTCGTTTTAAGAAGCATTATGACCTATTGCTGTGATACGTAGACATCTGCAAACGCTATTTCCTAGCATGGAAGTGTGGCATTTACATTCATTTGAAGTGAATACGAGGTATACATGACACTTCGCAATGAACATTATATCTTATCATGAAACATAGAAGTGAGATGCGATATCGCGTTCTAAGAAGCATTAGAACTCTATAGCTACGATACGTAGACATCTGCAAGCGCTATTTCCTAGCATGGAAGTGTCTTATTTACGTTCTTTTGAAGTGAATACGTGGTATACATGACACTTCGCAATGAATATTATGTCTTATCGTGAAACATAGATGTGAGATGCGATATCGCGTTTTAAGAAGCATTAGATCTCTATTGCTACGATACGTAGACATTTGCAAGGGCTATTCCCTAGCATGGAAGGGCCGCATTTACATTCTTTTGATGTGAGTACGAGGTATACATATCACTCCATAATGAATATTATATCTTATCATGAAACATAGCAGTGATATGCGATATCGCGTTTTAAGAAGCATTAGAACTCTATTGCTACGATACGTAGACATCTGCAAAACGCTATTTCCTAGCATGGAAGTGTCGCATTTACATTCTTTTGAAGTGAATATGAGGTATACATGACACTTCGCAATGAATATTATATCTTATCATGAAACATAGAAGTGAGATGCGATATCGCGTTCTAAGAAGCATTAGAACTCTATTGCTACGATACGTAGACATCTGCAAACGCTATTTCCTAGCATGGAAGTGTCGCATTTACATTCTTTTGAAGTGAATACGAGATATACATGACACTTCGCAATGAATATTATATATTATCATGAAACATAGGAAAGAGGTGCTATATCGCGTTTTGAGAAGCATTAGAACTCTATTGCTATTATTCGTAGACATCTGCAAACTCTATTTCCTAGCAAGGAAACTTCGCACTTACATTCCACTGAAGCGAATACGTGGTATACATAACATTACACAATGAATATTATATCTTATTACGAAACATAGAAGTGAAATACGACATCTCGTTTTGAGAAGCATTAGTACTCTATTGCTGTGATACGTAGACCTCTGCAAGCGCTATTTCCTAGCATGGAAGTGTGGCATTTACATCCATTTGAAGTGAATACGAGGTATACATGACACTTCGCAATGAATATTATATCTTATCATGAAACATAGAAGTGAGATGCGATATCGCGTTCTAAGAAGCATTAGAACTCTATTGCTACGATACGTAGACATCTGCACACGCTATTTCCTAGCATGGAAGTGTCTTATTTACGTTCTTTTGAAGTGAATACGAGGTATACATGACACTTCGCAATGAATATTATATCTTATCATGAAACATAGGAATGAGGTGCTATATCGCGTTTTGAGAAGCATTAGAGCTCTATTGCTACGATACGTAGACATCTGCAAACGCTATTTCCTAGCATGGAAGTGTTGCATTTACATTCATTTGAAGTGAATACGAGGTATACATGACACTTCGAAATGAATATTATACCTTATCATGAAACATAGAAGAGTGATGCGATATCGCGTTTTAGGAAGCATTGGATCTCTGTTGCTGCGATACGTAGACATCTGCAAACGCTATTTCCTAGCATGGAAGTGTCGCACTTCAATTCGTTTGAAGTGAATACGAGGTATACATGACACTTCGCAATGAATATTATATCTGATCATGAAACATAGAAATGAGATGCGACATCTCGTTTTAAGAAGCATTAGAAATCTATTGCTGCGATACGTAGACATCTGCAAACGCTATTTCCTAGGATGGGAGGGTCGCATTTACATTCTTTTGAAGTGAGTACGAGGTATACATAACACTCCATAATGAATATTATATCTTCTCATGAAACATAGCAGTGAGATGCGATATCGCGTTTTAAGAAGCATTAGAACTCTATTGCTACGATACGTAGACTTTTGCAAAGGCTATTCCCTAGCATGGTAGGGTCGCACTTACATTCTTTTGAAGTGAGTACGAGGTATACATATCACTCCATAATGAATATTATATCTTATCATGAAACATAGCTGTGAGATGCGATATCGCGTTTTAAGAAGCATTAGAACTCTATTGCTACGATACGCAGACATCTGCAAACGCTATTTCCTAGCATGGAAGTGTCGCATTTACATTCATTTGAAGTGAATACGAGGTATACATGACACTTCGGAATGAATATTATACCTTATCATGAAACATAGAAGAGTGATGCGATATCGCGTTTTAGGAAGCATTGGATCTCTATTGCTGCGATACGTAGACATCTGCAAACGCTATTTCCTAGCATGGAAGTGTCGCATTTACATTCTTTTGAAGTGAATACGAGGTATACATGACACTTCGCAATGAATATTTTATCTTATCATGAAACATAGGAATGAGGTGCTATATCGAATTTTGAGAAGCATTAGAACTCTATTGCCTATATACGTAGACATCTGCAAACTCTATTTCCTAGCAAGGAAATTTCGCACTTACATTCCACTGAAGTGAATACGAGGTATACATAACATTACACAATGAATATTATATCTTATTACGAAACATAGAAATGAAATACGACATCTCGTTTTAAGAAGCATTAGTACTCTATTGCTGTGATACGTAGACATCTGCAAACAATATTTCCTACCAAGGAAGTGTCGCATTTACATTCTTGTTAAGTAAAATCGAGGTATACATGACACTTCGCAATGAATATTATATCTTATCATGAAGCATAGAAGTGTGATGCGATATCGCATTTTAAGAAGCATTAGAACTCTATTGCTACGATACGTAGGCATCTGCAAACGCTATTTCCTAGCAAGCAATAGTCGCATTTACATTCGTTTGAAGAGAATACGAGGTGTACATGACACTTCGCAATGAATATTATATCTTATCATGAAACATAGAAGAGAGCTGCGATATTGCGTTTTAAGAAGCATTAGAACTCTATGCCCTCGATGCGGAGACATCTGCAAACGCTATTTCCTAGCATGGAAGTGTCGCACTTACATTCTTTTGAAGTGAATACGAGGTATACATGACACTTCGCAATGAATATTATATCTTATCATGAAACATAGAAAAGAGATGCGATATCGCGTTTTAAGAAGCATTAGAACTCTATGGCATCGATGCGGAGACATCAGCAAACGCCATTTCCTAGCATAGAAGTGTCGCACTTACATTCTTTTGAAGTGAATACGAGGTATACATGACACTTCTCGATGAATGTTATATCTTATCACGAAACATATGAATGAGATGCGATATCGCGATTTAAGTAGCATTAGAACGCTATTGCTACGATATGTAGACATCTGAATACGCTATTTCCTAGCAAGGAAGTGTCGCATTTACATTCTTTTGAAGTGAATGCAAGGTATACATGACAAATCGCAATGAATATTATAACTTGTCACGAAACATAGAAATGAGATGCGATATCGCGATCTAAGAAGCATTAGAACTGTATTGCTACGATACCTAGGCATCTACAAACGTTATGCCCTAGCAAGGAATAGTCGCATTTACATTCTTTTGATGTGAATACGAGGTATACATGACACTTCGCAATGAATATTATATCTTATAATGGGACATTGAAATGAGATGGGATATCGCGTTTTGAGAAGCATTAGTACTCTATTGCTTCGATTCGTAGACATCTGCAAACGCCATTTCCTAGCAAAGAAGTGTCGCATTTACATTCATTTGAAGTGTATGCGAGGTATAAGTGACATTTCGCAATGAATATTATATCTTATCATGAAACATAGAAATGTGATTCGAGTTCGCGTTTTAAGAAGCATTATAACACTATTGCTACGATACGTAGGCATCTGCAAACGCTACTTCCTAGCAAGGAAGTGTCGCCTTTACATTCATTTGAAATGAATACGATGTATACATGACACTTCGCAATGAATATTATATCTTATAATGGGACATTGAAATGAGATGGGATATCGCGTTTTGAGAAGCATTAGTACTCTATTGCTACGATACGTATATATCCGGAAACGCTATTTCCTAGGATGGAAGTGTCGCATTTACGTTCTTTTGAAGAGAATACGAGGTATACATGACACTTCGCAATGAATATTATATCTTATCATGAAACATAGGAATGAGATGCGGTATCTCGTTATAAGAAGCATTAGAACTCTATTGCTACGATACGTAGATATCTGGGGACGCTATTTCCTAGAAAGGAAGTGTCGCATTTACATTCATTTGAAGTGTAGACGAAGAATACATAACACATAGCAATGAATATTATATCTTATCATGAGACATAGAGATGAGGTGCGATATCGCGTTTTAACGAGAATTAGAACTCTATAGCTTCGATACAGAGATATCTGGGAACGTAATTTCCTTGAAAGGAAATGTAGCATTTTGTGACGTCTTGCGTACCGCCTGCCACCCATCAACCTCCTCGCACCCGCCAGCATCAACCCCTGGACGCATGCAACCAGCCAAACTTGCCTGCAGAACCAGCAACTGGAAGTGTTTGCGCGCGCATACCTGCACGCGCTCACTTACACCGAGTTTCGCTGCCTCTCTCGCACCGACGAGTATACCTGTCTCGCTCGTACCGGGCACCAGTGTCTCACTCGCACCACCGAGTATACCTGTCTCGCCCGCACCAAGGACGGCAGCCCTATCTCCCTCGCACCGAGGATTGCGTACTGCAGGAAGACGTAGCCGCAGCCCATCACCTGAAATGGGGTCTTTTCCAATTCCGGGAACAGGATCTGCTAGAACCTATATATTACTTCTAAGCTAGGACATACATACCATATCATGACGCATATATAAGAATTCCTAGATCTAAGTTACACTAAGTAAGATGCGTCCGGCCAGCGGCATGCGCCGCTAGCCCCACCACGAGCCGCGGGTCCCCACTCGCTGGACCGCGCGCTCTCCTCCTCGAGACGCGAGTCCCCCACTCGCGGGACCGCGATCTCCCTACCACCAGCGTCCGCGACCGTAGCGCCCCGCGAACCGAGGAGGTCAGAGACGCGTCTCCAGAGCACACACTCTGACTCGAGATCTCCTACCAAGGAGTCGAAAGCTCTAGTTCTAGATCGTTAGCCACCTCAATGTGGGGTTCAGGCATTGTATTTCTGTTTCCATTTTAACTTAGTCTTAGACTTAGAATAATTCCAGTTCTTGTATACTTTAAACCTAGAATATATTTTATTTTTACTATAACTATATCCAAGTACAAGTTCTTTTAGCAAGTCTACTATTTCCACATCCATTAATTTTATCAAGTGTTTATAATACTAGATCTACTTTTAACATTACATTTAACTACGAATTCTTCCACGGGTCCTTCCATACAACTGGGGTTGATCTTCATCAAATTGAAGGAGTATAGAAATCGGCTTTGTGACGTTGAGACCGCCGCTTATCCTTCAGATCTTAGTCGAAAGTACAGAAAAACCTGGTGAATGAATCATGCTTGTGGTTTGCGAAGAACGCGACGTGCGAGTAGGAAGAATTTTATACGATCACTTGTGCGTGAATATTTGGAGGGCCTTCCGAGAACCCTCGTATACCAGCGACCTGCCTTCGCACCAGCCCAGACGCCGTTTTCCGAAGCGACCGTCGACGCTTCCGATCCAGACACCACGACGCATCACGCCGATTCTGCCACATTCAGCATCATCGCTGAATTCCGACCGCCGTCCTTCTCTTCGCTGGCGACTGATCGAGATTTCCGTAGCAGACAACAGAACGAAATCCGCTACGATCCCAGCGAAAGACCCTCCACGCCGTTTCCACGTACAAATCGAGACAGAAGTCATCGAAAGGTAGGGTCATTCCCTTGTTATCCCGAGTGTTTTCGCTAGTGTCGCGTCAGTCAAAATTGTCGGACACGGTCTTAACGCGTTCCCGCGGACCGAATTACCGAAAAATAGGCTCGTGTCGTAAAGCCTCCGGAGCAACGGAAAATAGTTTCACCGGACGTGATACCTCGTATTCACCTCAAAAGAATGTAAATGCGACACTTCCTTGCTGGGAAATAGCGTTTCCAGATATCTACGTATCGAAGCAATAGAGATCTAATGCTTCTTACATCGCGATATCGCATCTCATTTCAATGTTTCGTAATAAGATATAATATTCATTGTGTAATGCTATGTATACCTCGTATTCATTCCAAAAGAATGTACATGCGACACATCCTTGCTAGGAAATCGCGTTTCCAGATGTCTACGTATCGAAACAATAGAGTTCTAATGCTTCTTATATCGAGATGTCGCATCTCATTTCTGTGTTTCATGATAAGATATAATATTCATTGCGAAGTGTTATGTATACCTCGTATACACTTCAAATGAAAGTAGACACCGCACTTCCTTGCTACGGAATATAGCTTGCAGATGACTACGTGTCGGGGCAGTAGAGTTGTAATGCTTCGTTAAACGCGATTTCGCAGATGATTTCTGTGAAAAATGACAAGATCTATTTGTATGTAACGCGTTATGTATATATCGGCAACGCTTCAGAGGAATGTAAATCTCACACTTCCTTGCTACGGAATAGCGCTTCTAGATGACCAGATATTGAAGCTTTAGAGTTCCAATGCTACATAAAGTGCGATGTTGTATCATATATCTATGTTTTTTGTTGAAATGTAAATCAATGCATCGTGTTAATTATATCTCGTCAGCACTTCGAAGGAATGTAAATATCACGCTTCCTTACGACGAAATCGCGTTTCTAGATGTCTACGTATCGAAGCATTAGAGTTCTAAGGCTTCATAAAACGCGATATCACATCTCATTTCTATGTCTCCAAATAAGATGTACTATTCATTGCAACAAGTTATGTATGTCTCATCTAGACTTCAAAATAATGTAAGAGCCACACTTCCTTGCTTCGGAGTAGCGTTTCCAGAAGTCTACATATCGATGCAATAGATTTCTAATACTTCATGTAGCGCTATATCGCATCTCATATCTATGTCTCATGTTAAGTTGCAACGTCAACTCAAGCGTTACGTATATCTCGTCTGCACTTGAAAATAATGCAAATACCGCTCTTGCTTGCTACGGAACAGTGTTTCTAGATGTCTACGAATCGAGGCATAGGAGTTCTAATGCTTCATGGAACGCGATATAGCATTTCACATCAAGAGTTCGAATTATGTATGTAGATTTTGATGCACTGTATATATCATTATGCTCATCTGCTTCTGCGCCACAAAAGTGTGGTTTCCACACTTCCTGACAAGAGGATAGCGATTCTGGTTGTAAATGTGTCGAAGCAATAGAGTTCTAATACATCATTCATCGCGATCTCGCATCACATTTCAATGTGTAATGTAAGATGTAATATTCAATGCAGCGCGTTACGTTTAACTCTTCAACACTTCTAGCGAATGTGAACCCTACACTCCCTTGCAGGGGAATAGCGTTTTTAGATATCTACTTGTCAAAGCAATAAAGTTCTATTACTTTATAAAAATCCTACAATATCTTGCCAGGAGATAGCGTTTCTAGATGTGCACGTATTGAATCAATAGATTTCAAATGCTATATAAAACGCGATATCGCATTTGATATCAACAGTTCGTAGTACGTAAGTAGATAAAAATACTCTACACATCTCGTTATGCTTGTCTGCATATACACGCCAAAAGACTGTGATTTCTACACTTCCTTGCAAGGGAATTGCGTTCTTAGATGTCTACTTTTCGAAGCAATAGAGTTCTATTGCTTCATTCAACACGATGTCGCAAGTCATTTCATTGATTCATGGTAAATTGCAATGTTCTATGCAATATGTTACATTTGTCTGCATCTAGACCTTAGAAGGATGTGAATCCTATACTTACTTGCAACAGAATATCGTTTCCAGATCTCTACGTGACCAAGCAAGACATTTCTAATACTTCATGCAGCGCAATGACGCATCTCATTTACACGTTTCAAAGCAAAGAATCTGTAATCATATATCCATAACAGTATGCTTAACTGTTAGAGGTCTTCAATAGAATGTGAACTATATAATTCCATATAACGGCATGGCGCTCCGTAGTTTCTGTCTGTTAAAGCAATCGAGCTAGAATTCTCCATGCAATGCGCTGGCGCATCCCATTTCATCGTTTCAAAGTAAGAATGCTGTAATCTCTTATGCATAGCTCTATGCTTATCTGCTTTAAAACTTCATAAGAATGTAAATTCCACAGCTCCATGCAACAGGATTGCCCTTCGTAGTGTCTACATGTCGAGAGAATAGAGTACTAATGCTTCATACCATGCCATGACTCATCTCATTTCAACGCTTCGAATTAAGTAATCTTTAATCTTCTATGAAAAGCATTATAATTATCTGCTTCTACTCTACAAAAGAATGAGAATTCTATAGATCCAAGCAACAGGAGGGCAGGCCCTCCACCATCCTACTGCCTGCCCTGATGCGGGCAAAGGATTCCCAGGGCCACTCAAACCGCGACCAACATCTATCTTATACTCTAACCGATTCATCGTTATGCGTTTTCCATTAAGCTTGCCGGGATCAGTGATATTGATTCGCTCAATCTAAATTATTATTTTCTCTTTAAGTTTCTCGATTTTTTTAGTTTCTCTCACGATATCGTCTATTTCGTTGTACCTTACCCTTACAGTATGGTATATAATCTGTTGTTTGATATTTCTAGGATTTCCTCTTAATAAATGCAATGCTTCCACATATTTTCTTTCTCTTTCTCTTTAGTTACATTGTTGTTATTTTATGCTTTTCACCCTCCACATTCCCTCTCTACACCATCTCGGAACAGGCGTTATACGATTACTGCAGGATGACGCCCCGGTCTCGTTATACCGAGATCGAGTGTTCTCTCTTGCATCCGTTGGTTTATGTATGTTATATATTGGAGAATATTTCCTCTTATCCTTTGTATTTTTCGAATGAAATTACATTGACAGAAGTACGAGTTAGTTCTGCACGCCTATTTGAAACAACATTAAATCACCTTGTTAAACAATAATATATTAAATGTGACTTGGACTTTTAAATTTGAATTTATAAACATCTAACAGGTAAATATGTTTTTCTTACTATTCATATCGTTATACATTCAGTGATTTATTGTGTGCTGTGATTTGATATATTAACTGCTTGATTATATTTTGCAATGAACTTTGCGTACCAAACATTGTTTTTACTCCTGATGGGAGTGGATAGTTCTTCGTTTTATATTCTTATATCGCATTCATTATAAAAGTATATGATATCCTTCTTATGCAGTCATGTATAATTATGTACTGTGACGGGTTTTCCCGTTTCAATCCTCAAGAAAAGGGTATATAGAACCAATAATAACGGGGTATCCAGAAGTTTAATCCGGGGTTATATCGGGGTACAGAATATCCGCGTGATTCGGCAACGCGAAGTACAGAACAATAAATTTCCTATCCAGCGAGTATTTCGAAGCTGCGAGGCTGGGACTTTTTGGGCGCCAGCTACTCAAAAAGTAGCAAAAACTAGTAAACCACGCAACCCGGGGAAACCCGGTTCAAGATAACCCTCGAAATTTCGAAATACTCTTTCGCTCGACTGCTTCTAGCCGAGTGCGCAAATTAGGGTCGCGGGATACTGAACTCACGGCTTCTTTCTAGATTGCCTCGACGCGGTATTACAAAAGGGTATACGACACGCCGCGAATGACTGTGCATCACCACCCGTTATACAATACAAATTACAATACGCGATATCACAATTGCGGCAGGGAACAAATGGGACGCTTTAGCGTATAAGGACTCACGTTCTTGTTTCCAACAAGTATGGATCTCGTTCAGTCCGTCTACCCCCCCCCTCTCTCTCTCTCTCTCTCTCCTCCGAATCGCTCCGTATAATCTCTTGCTCGGTTGCTCGCTAAGTAGTCGCTATGTCGTTCAGAAGAATAAGAGGCTGTCTTCGTGCTGGCTAGCTCATTATATAGGTTTGCTGGGGGTCTTCGGATCCCCTTAGATCCTCCTTAGGGCTCCTTGATGGGGTAGGGCCATACGCTTCGGTATTGTTCGGGGCATCGATCGGTGGATTTCGGCGATCTTCCCTGATCGCCCCCTCTGGTGTGTCTAGAGGGGGTCCTCTGGATTATTTGAACTGCGGCGCGTGTCGCGCGCCGCGCTTTCCACGGCTCACCTGCAATTCCGCTGTGCATCTTGAGTTTTCCTCTCCATGGGCTCAAGGTAGAGGTCCTTCTCACACCCGAGAACCATCCTGTTTGTCTCCATGGACTATGGCAGCGGTCTTATCGTTGCAGAGCTCTGGATCGTATCCTTCGGGCTTCAGGGTCTCTTCTTGCTCACTTCCCGACTCCTCCACCGTCGAGACCGTCACGCTACCTCGGCGCACAGCCCTTCTGCGAACCTGCGGTCTTATTATCCGCCGAAGAGGCGTCTTATAGGTCGCTTCTTCCATCAGCTCGCCAGTCTTATCCGTCGAACGGAGAGAGAGAAACGAACGGGGGGGGGGGGGGGGGAAGGTTCTACCATCGTGTATTTCACGCTCCTCGCAAATACAGCTATCGCAATGGTCCGTGTCGCGCTTCTCGCATGGGTGGTGATCTGCGAGCTAGTCTAACCGAAGCAGGGGGGGGGGGGGTGAGCGAGCCTTGTGACGTCACCACGTCACAGTACATACAAATTTGCGATTAAGTAGCTATGTGTTCAAATTCAATTCGGAATAATGCACTAAAAAGCATCCCAGATAACATACGGCAAGATGGTAGCGACACCACGCCGGCACTATATTGCCACTTCCGAGGAGTGTCAACTGATTCGTAGTCATCTGTGACCGGATTCGTTAACTAAAATGCCAGAACGTTCTAGACAAGCGAATCGCGCAGCACCAGCACTATGGTGACACGCGTATCATCGCTCCATTCATGAATCTCCTCAGCAATGACGCAGGATCACATTTGGCAATGGGGAACCTGTGCTTTCATACAAATTAGAACCGTTAGATGTCAGTAGATGTTCAGCATATGAGTATTGATAGACATTTTGATGGTCGTTTTCCTATATTTATAGTTATTGAGTGAGTCGTATATATTTCTTTCAATCCATCATAGACTAAAAATAATATTTATCAAAAAAATATTACTTATAAAATAAAAATTCATGCTGTTGCGTCCCTAGCTTCGCCTTGTGTAATTTTTGAAATAACATGCTGTCATCGTATTTAATGTAACCCTCAATTGCATGAATTTGCAACAATAAATTGAAGAAAATATGTATAAAATAAGTGTGTATATTTTTATGACAAAGTAATTATCGACTTTATGGAAAAAATCGTCCTATCGAGCTAGTTTATAGAAAATAATAAAATCGAGTTCTTATATCTTTGTTTTGTGCCGGTGTATCTATTTTGGAATCAAAATAAATAAATTGCACAGTTTAGTCATTTTTCATATTTGCTTATAATTTTTATGGAAACAGCTTCCCCATTAGTAAATGTCAGCCTACGCCACAACCACGCGTGTAGCTATGGTGAGCTGATAGTGTCATTGTCACGGCCGTGTAGCCCGTGTGCTATATCTCGGTGCTTTAATAGTGCCGTGATACGAATGCCGCCCCAGTACTAACAGTATGCCATTTCGAAAGCTGAGTAGGAGCACTTTGTTAGCACAGTTCTGTCACGGAATTCGTTCCATCCGTTGTCATTGGCGTGCCAATCGCTGGCTGTTTGGGATATTGTAGTGCATGAGGCAGACTTGTTCCTTATCATCGTCAAGGAGATGGATTTTCACTCCCCCCTTTTTGAATTTTTTAAATTATTGTTTGGAATTTTTGCCGTTTCTGTATCTCTATGACCGCATTGTGGATTCAACTTATGTACGATCTTTTTGGTCTTCATCTTTTGTTACATGTAATATTATATATGTGATGCACGTTTGTTATGTAATGCTCCGATTTGTATGCCTCAGATACTTTTATTCTTTGGTAAAGCAACTTATTCGATTAATATATATTTATTAGACATAGATATAAACAATTAGAAAAATGTTATTAAAACGCTGTTAAATATGATGTTGCAATTATATATTTAAGGTCTGAAGATGTAGATGCAATTAATGGCCGATATTTTACGTGATCCAATCGACGTATCGAGTGAGGCTATGAAATATAAAAATCTCTTACTATTCTTCGACCCCTTTACATGTTAAATGAATGATTAGTTCTGCAAGACAAGAAGCCTGAATTAGTGAGATATCTAGGAACATAAGTAATTTGTAAGTAACACATCTTTTCTCTTTGAAATATTTGCCTTTGCATAGAATAGAACGTATAGATATAATTGCCTGTTTGTACGCATTTCGGTCCAATTCTATTATAGCCTTTGAGCAGAAGTAATATTGATTATACTTAATTTTTGCAATAGTTCCTTAATTAACAGATTTTATTAACCTAGAATCATCATTTGACGGATGTATGAATTTACTTTGTAGCTCTATCAGTTTCTTTTTCTGCTCGCTACTTTCCATTTTCAGTTCCGTATACTTATCCTTTATCACCATCATATATGTTGCGTAAAATTACAATAACTTTTTGTCCACAAATTTTGCGGATATTTCAATTAAATTTCCTTTGATTAAATAAACGGAAATTAAAAAACAGTGGCACGTACCATTTCTTGGAAACGTTGTATCGTAATTTGCATCTGACTGTTTTGAAAGGCACGCACTTTACTTAACGTTTGCAATGATTCGGTTAGCGAAGTAAAGTAATATTCTACTTTCGAAATTGTTGGCTCTTGTAATTCTAAGGCAAATATATTCATCTGTCGACATCGTGAACATTGTTTTTTGGCAAAATTCCAGAAAAACAAATATACTATAAGTAAAATAATAAACATCATAATATTAAATTTAACTCTGTTCATCGTTGCCTTGTTGGACACATCCATAACAATATACAGGGTGGGGCAGTAATAATTAGTACCTCAGATATCCACGAAACTATAAGTTTCATAGAAGTTTTTGCTAATATAAAATTGCATAGTACAAAGGGGCCATCCGTTGATGAAAATAGTTTTTTTGTAAGTTTTTTTGGAGTTATGTTGGACATATGAAGGTTACCTTCATTTTTTAAAATGGATTGGTATGTCCATTCTTCCGTAATACGATAGAGCATTTTAAAGCAAGTTTAACGATCTGTAACATGAAGGCATTGAAGGTTACAAAAAGTAAAGAAAGGCGATAATACTCACGGTTTTGATAGTAAATGAAACATACGTATTGTAAACAGTGGTGGAAGGCGTAATACTTACCGTTTACTTCACTGTGAATAATCACTTTTCGAAGGGCATTTCAATAGTTTGCAGCATAAGTTAAACATGATAAGATTAGTATTGAAAAATCGGTTCGAATACGTTTGGTTAGGCTGTTCTTTGTGTCGTTCATTTTATATAAGTACTGAGCTGCGGATTCCTGAGGACAGCTCACAAAATTGTTGAACTATGGAAGATTATCATTGTGAATCTGAATCCAAAGGTAATTAATTTCCATTAGATTGTAAACAGATCTCAATGTTTCATTTTAGATAGTAAGATTAAATACTCTTTACAAAACTACAAGAATGGATACATACCTTTCTGTTATTATTACTTCATAAAGAATTATAATTGCAATTATATAGTTCATTACGATAAAAAATATTTCTCAGAAAATTCTAAATATTAAATAAAAGAATCAAGTATAACATTTTTAATAATTACGAATATGAAAAATACTTGAACATTCCAATAGAAAGATGTCTAAACAGGAGCTAGAAAAGTCAAACATTCAATTTCAATTCCAGAATTCATCTATAAGAGGTAAAATGTTTCGAAAGCTTTAATTACAGTCTTTAATGCAAGCAGTTGGGCAGTATTTCAATTTTTAAGAAAATTGATGAAAGTCAACCATTTTGAAGTGGTCAGAATCTTTGTCGTTTGAGCAATAAGTGAATAAGAAATAACTGCATAAATTCCAGGCTTAAAAACTTATGGATTAAATCCTATGCAGACTCGTTTATGAGCGAGTTACTAAATAATAATCCACACTAAGTAATCATTTTAAAACTTAAACGATTACATCTCGCGAACTTTCAAAGATATCAGAAGCGTGAAAAGTATGTGGTTTATCAAAAACTCTTCTAAAAGAACGGACGAAGCCAATAGAAATCTTTGTTGAAGTAAGCAAGTTCTAAAGTTCTAAGCAACGCGATGACCCTTATCTGCCTATGTTTCATAGCAAGTAAGTTCTGAATTTCTATGAAATCCGATGGAATTTCTCACTACTAACGTTTCAAAGTAAGTTCTCAAATTCTCAGTTCTACGTTTAAAACTATGTGTGTTCTATATATCTATGTAAAGTGATGGTTCCTATTAGTTGTGACGGAAACCTATATATAGTAAGTCAGGGAAGCTCGAAGGGGTTAATTATCTAAATGCTTTAAGGTGTAAAACGTATTTTAATCTAAAGCGATCTATCGTTCCAAGGTATCCGCTCACGTACAACTTTTCTTGGGCGCCAGCTGCTCAGAAAGTAGCAAAGGGATAGACTACACGACGCCGGGAACCCTGGGGCGGAACAACCCTTGAAACTTCGAAATGGTCCTCCTCTCGACTACGCCTAGCCAAGTACACACACCCAGGTCGCGAGATACTGAAGTCACGGCATGTTTATTTATGGTCTCGACGTGGGTTTAACTAAGATGGGCTATGGGAAACTACGCAACACGCCGCAAATTACCGGGTATCATAACCCGCTTCACGATATAAGATACAATATACAATATGCGACACAAGAAATGGGACGCTTTAGCGAATAAGCTCTCACGTTCTCTTCTTCAGGTTCCTTGAATTCGCTGGTGGTCCTCGGGTCTCCTGCATCCTCCTCGGGGCTCCTTGGTGGAGTGGGCTGTAGGGTTCGGTATTGTTCGAGTCCATCGATCAGTGGATTTCGGCGATTTCCTCTTCTCGCCCCCTTGGGTGTCCCTGAGGGGATCCTCCTGATCATTTAAATTGCGTAGCGCCTCGCGCGCCGCGCTCTCATGGCCCACCTGCAGGGCCGCTGGACTTTTGACTTCTCTTTAGGGGGTTAAGGATGGTTAAGGACCTTCTCACATCCCAGAGCATTATAAAGCACAAAAGCAGATAAGCATAATGCGATGCATAGAACTTTACAACATTCTAACTTACTTTGAACTGTTTATATGAAATGCAATATTGAGGTGCATGAAGCATGACAAATTGAATGCTTCGGCACCTGGACATCTAGAAACGCTATCGCCGGGCAAGAAAGTGTAGTGTTCACACTCAATTCATATGCAGAAGCAGATAAACATAACGCGATGCTATGAATATTACATCTTATCATGAAATATAGAAGTAAGATGCGCAGCCGCGTTTTACGAAGCATTAGAACTCTATTGCTTCTAAACCTTCAGATATAGAAACGATATTCCGTAGCAAGGAAGTGATCCATTTACATTCATTTGAAGTGTAGAGGAGATATACATAACGCGTTGCATTGAAATTACATCTTATCATGTGACTTAGAATTGATATGCGATATCGCATTTTATAAAGAGTTAGAAATCTATAGCTTCGATGCGTAGACATCTAGAAACGCAATTTCCTAGCCAAAAAGTGTGGCATTTGCATTCTTTTGAAGTGTAGACGAGGCATACATAACACTTCGCAATGAATATGATATCTTATCATGAAACATAGAAATGAGATGCGACATCTCGTTTTAGGAAGCATTAGAACTCTAATGCTACGTTACGTAGACATCTGCAAACGCTATTTCCTAGGATGGATGTGTCATATTTATATTGTATTGAAGTGAGTACGAGGAATACATGACACTTCGCAATGAATATTATATCTTATCATGAAACATATTAGTGAGAAATGATATCGCGTTTTAAGAAGCATTAGAACTCTATTGCTACGATACGTAGACATCTGCAAACGCTATTTCCTAGCATGTAAGTGTCGCATTTACATTCCTTTGAAGTGAATACGAGGTATACATTACACTTCGCAATGAATATTTTATAATATCATGAAACATAGAATTGAAATGCGATATCACGTTTTAGGAAGCATTAGCACTCTATTGCCTCGATACGTAGACATGTGGAAACGCTACTTCCAAGCAAGGTAGTGTGGCATTCACATTCTTTTGATGTGTAGACGATGTATACATAACACTTCGCTATGAATATTATATCCTATCATGAAACATAGAAATGAGACGCGATATCGCGCTTTAAGAAGAATTAGAACCCTATTGCTTCTATATGTAGACATGGGGAAACGCTATTTCCTAGCAAGGAAGTGTGGCATTCACATTCTTTTGAAGTGTAGACGATGTATACATACCACTCCGCTATGAATATTATATCTTATCATGAAACATAGAAGTGAGATGCGATATCGCGTTTTAAGAAGTATTAGAGCTCTAATGCTAAGATACGTAAACATCTGCAAACGCTATTTCCTAGCATGGAAGTGTCGCATTTACATTCTTTTGAAGTGAATACGAGATATACATGACACTTCGCAATGAATATTATATCTTATCATGAAACATAGGAATGAGGTGCTATATCGCGTTTTGAGAAGCATTAGAAATCTATTGCTAATATACGTAGACATCTTAAACGCTATTTCCTATCACGCAATAGTCGCATTTACATTCTTTTGAAGTGAATACAAGGTATACATGACCATTCGTAATGAATATTCTTTCTTATCGCGAAACATAGAAATGAGATGCGATATCGCGATTTAAGTAGCATTAGAACTCTATTGCTACGATACGCAGACATCTGCAAACGCTATTTCCTAGCAAGCAGTAGTCGCATTTACATTCTTTTGAAGTGAATACGAGGTATACATGACACTTCGCAATGAATATTATATCTTATCATGGAACATGGACGAGAGATGCGATATCGCTTTTTAAGAAGTAATAGAACTCCATGGCCTCGATGCGGAGACATCTGCAAACGCTATTTCCTAGCATGGAAGTGTCGCACTTACATTCTTTTGAAGTGAATAGGAGGTATGCATGACACTTCGCAATGAATATTATATCTTATCACGAAACACATAAACGAGATGCGATATCGCGATTTAAGTAGCATTAGAACTTTATTGCTACGATACGTAGACATCTGCAAACTCTATTTCATAGCAGGCAATGGTCGCATTTACATTCTTTTGAGGTGAATACGAGGTATACATGACACTTCGCAATGAGCATTATATCTTATCACGAAACATGTAAATGAGATGCGATATCGCGATCTAAGAAGCATTAGAAATCTATTGCTACGATACGTAGACATCTGCAAACGCTATTTCCTAGCAAGCAATAGTCGCATTTACATTCCTTTGAAGTGAACACGAGGTATACATGACACTTCGCAATGAATATTATATCTTATCATGAAACATAGAAGAGAGATGCGATATCGCAATATACGAAGCATTAGAACTCTATGGCCTCGATGCGGAGACATCTGCGAACGATATTTCCTAGCATGAAAGTGTCGCACTTACATTCTTTTGAAGTGAATTCGAGGTATACATGACACTTCGGAATGAATATTATAATTTATCACGAAACATAGAAATGAGATGCGATATCGCGATCTAAAAAGCATTAGAATTCTGTTGCTACGAAATGCAGGCATCTCCAGACGTTATTTCCTAGCAAGGAATAGTCGCATTTACATTCTTTTGAAGTGAATACGAGGTATGCATGACTCTTCGCAATGAATATTATATCTTATCATGAAACATATAAATGAGATGCGATATCGCGATTTAAGTAGCATTAGAACTCTATTGCTACGATACGTGGACAACTGAATACGCTATTTCCCAGCAAGGAAGTGTCGCATTTACATTCGTTTGGAGTGAATACGAGGTATACAGGGCACTTCGCAATGAATATTATATCTTATCATGAAGCATAGAAATGAGATGCGATATTGCGTTCTGAGAAGCACTACAATTCTGTTGCTACGATACGTAGGCATCTGCAAACGCTATTTCCTAGCAAGGAATAGTCTCATTTACATTCTTTTGAAGTGAATACGAGTTATACGTGACACTTCGCAATGAATATTATATCTTATCACGAAACATATAAATGAGATGCGATATCGCGATTTAAGTAGCATTAGAACTCTATTGCTACGATACGTATACATCTGCAAACGCTATTTCCTAGCAAGCAATAGTCGCATTTACATTCTTTTGAAGTGAATACGAGGTACACATGACACTTCGCAATGAATATTATATCTTATCACGAAACATATAAATGAGATGCGATATCGCGAATTAAGTAGCATTGGAACTCTATTGCTACGATACGTAGACATCTGCAAACGCTATTTCCTAGCAAGCAATAGTCGCATTTACATTCTTTTGAAGTGAATACTAGGTATACAAGACACTTCGCAATGAAAATTATATCTTATCACGAAACATATAAATGTGATGCGATATCGCGATTTTAGTAGCATTAGAACGCTATTGCTACGATACGTAGACATCTGCAAACGCTATTTCCTATCAAGCAATATTCGCATTTACATTCTTTTGAAGTGAATACGAGGTACACATCACACTTCGCAGTGAATACTATATCTTATCACGAAACATAGGAATGAGATGCGAAATCGCGATTTGTGTAGCATTAGAACTCTATTGCTACGATACGTAGACATCTGCAAACGCTACTTCCTAGCAAGCAATAGTCGCATTTACATTCTGTTGATGCGAATACGAGGTATACATAACACTTCGCAATGAATATTATATCTTATCACGAAACATATAAATGAGATGCGATATCGCGATTTAAGTAGCATTAGAACTCTATTGCTACGATACGTAGACATCTGCAAACGCTATTTCCTAGCAAGGAAGATTCGCATTTACATTCTTTTGAAGTGAATACGAGGTATACATGACACATCGCAATGAACATTATATCTTATCATGTAACATAGAAGTCAGATGCGATGTCGCGTTTTAAGAAGCATTAGAACCCTATTGCCTCGATGCAGAGATATCTGCAAACGCTATTTCCTAGCATGGAAGTGTCGCATATACATTTCTTTGAAGTGAATTCGAGGTATACATGACACTTCGGAATGAATATTATAACTTATCGCGAAACATAGAAATGAGATGCGATATCGCGATCTAAGAAGCATTAGAATTCTATTGCTACGATGTGTAGGCATCTGCAAACGCTATTTCCTTGCAAGGAAGAGACGCATTTACATTCTTTTGAAGTGAGTACGAGGTATACATGACACTTCGCAATGAATATTATATCCTACCATGAAACATAGAAGTGAGATGCGATATCGCGTTTTAAGAAGCATTAGATCTCTATTGCCTCGACACGTAGACATCTGCAGACGCTATTTCCTAGCACGGAAGTGTCGCATTTACATTCTTTTGAAGTGAATACGAGGTGTACATGACACTTCGCAATGAATATTACATCTTATCACGAAACCTAGAACTGAGATGCGATGTCGCGACTTAAGCAGCATTAGAACTCTATTGCTGCGATACGTAGACATCTGAATACGCTATTTCCTAGCAAACAATAGTCGCATTTTCATTCTTTTGAAGTGAATACGAGGTGTACATGACACTTCGCAATGAATATTATATTTTATCACGAAACATAGAAATGTGATGCGACATCGCGATTTAAGTGGCATTAGAACACTATTGCTACGATACGTAGTCATCTGAAAACGACATTTCCTAGCAAAGAAGTGTCGCATTTACATTCATTTGGAGAGAATACGAGGTATACATGACACTTCGCAATGTATATTATATCCTATCATGAAACATAGAAGAGAGATGCGATATCGCGTTTTAAGAAGCATTAGAACTCTATGGCCTCGATGCGGAGACATTTGCAGACGCTATTTCCAAGCATCGAAGTGTCGCATTTACATTCTTTTGAAGTGAATACGAGGTATACATGACACTTCGCAATGAATATTATATCTTATCATGAAGCATAGAAATGAGATGCGATATCGCGTTTTGAGAGGCATTAGAACACTATTGCTACGAAACGTAGACATCTGCAGGCGCTTTTTCCTTCTAAGGAAGATTCGCATTTACATTCTTTTGAAATGAATTCGAGGTTTACATGACACTTCGGAATGAATATTATAACTTATCACGAAACGTAAAAATGAGATGCGATATCGCGATCTAAGGAGCATTAGAAATCTATTGCTACGATACGTAGGCATCTGCAAACGCTATGCCCTAGCAAGGAATAGTCGCACTTACATTCTTTTGAAGAGAATACGAGGTATACATGACACTTCGCAATGAATATTATATCTTATCATGAAACATATAAATGAGATGCGATATCGCGATTTAAGTAGCATTAGAACTCTATTGCTACGATACGTGGACAACTGAATACGCTATTTCCCAGTAAGGAAGTGTCGCATTTACATTCGTTTGGAGTGAATACGAGGTACAAAGGACACTTCGCAATGAATATTATATCTTATCATGAAGCATAGAAATGAGATGAGATATTGCGTTCTGAGAAGCACTACAATTCTGTTGCTACGATACGTAGGCATCTGCAAACGATATTTCCTAGCAAGGAATAGTATCATTTACATTCTTTTGAACTGAATGCGAGTTATACGTGACACTTCGCAATGAATATTGTATCTTATCAGGAAACATAGAAATGAGATGCGATATCGCGTTTTGAGAAGCATTAGAACTCTATTGCTACGATACGTAGACATCTGCAAGCGCTATTTTCTAGCAAGCAATAGTCGCACTTACATTCTTCTGAAGTGAATTCGAGGTTTACATGACACTTCGGAATGAATATTATAACTTATCATGAAACATAGAAGGGAGATGCGATATCGCGTTTTAAGAAGCATTAGAACTCTATGGCCTCGATGCGGACACATCTGCAGACGCTATTTCCTAGCCTCGAAGTGTCGCATTTACATTCTTTTGTAGTGAATACGAGGTGTACACGACACTTCGCAATGAATATTATATCTTATCATGAAGCTTAGAAATGAGATGCGATATCGCGTTTTGAGAAGCATTAGAACACTGTTGCTACGATATGTAGGCATCTGCAAATGCTATGCCCTAGCAACGAATAGTCGCATTTACATTCTTTTGATGTGAATGCGAGGTATACATGACACTTCGCAATGAATATTATATCTTATAATGGAACATATAAATGTGATGCGATATCTCGATCTAAGAAGCATTAGAACTCTATTGCCTCGACGCGTAGACATCTGCAGACGCTATTTCCTAGCATGGAAGTGTCGCATTTTCATTCTTTTGTAGTGAATGCGAGGTATACATGACACTTCGCAATGAATATTATATCTTATCATGAAACATAGAAGAGAGATGCGATATCGCGTTTTAAGAAGCATTAGAACTCTGTGGCATCGATGCGGAGACATCAGCAAACGCTATTTCCTAGCATGGAAGTGTCGCACTTACATTCTTTTGAAGTGAATACGAGGTATACATGACACTTCGCGATGAATATTATATCTTATCACGAAACATATAAATGAGATGCGATATCGCGATTTAAGTAGCATTAGAACTCTATTGCAACGATACGTAGACATCTGAATACGCTATTTCCTACCAAGGAAGTGTCGCATTGACATTCGTTTGGAGTGAATACGAGGTATACATGACACTTCGCAATGAATATTATATCTTATCATGAAGCATAGAAATGATATGCGATATCGCGTTTTAAGAATCATAAGAACTCTATTGCTACGATACGTAGACATCTGCAAACGCTATTTCCTTGAAGGAAGTGCCGCATTTACATTCCTTTGAAGTGTAGACGAGGAATACATGATACTTCGCAAATCATGTTATATCTTACCATGAAACATAGAAATGAGATGCGATATCGCGTTTTAAGAAGCATTAGAACACTATTGCTACGATAGGTAGACATTTGCAAACGCTATTTCCTTGCAAGGAAGTGTCGCATTTACATTCATCTGAAGTGTAGACGAGGAATACATAACACTTCGCAAATCATATTATATCTTACCATGAAACATAGAAAAGAGATGCGATATCGCGTTTTAAGAATCATAAGAACTCTATTGCTTCGATACGTAGACATCTGCAAACGCTATTTCCTTGCAAGGAAGTGTCGCATTTACATTCCTTTGAAGTGTAGACGAGGAATACATAACACTTCGCAAATCATATTATATCTTACCATGAAACATAGAAATGAGATGCGATATCGAGTTCTAAGAATCATAAGAACTCTATTGCTGCGATACGTAGACATCTGCAAACGCTATTTCCTTGCAAGGAAGTGTCGCATTCACATTCATTTGAAGTGTAGACGAGGAATACATAACACTTCGCAAATCATATTATACCTTACCATGAAATATAGAAATGATATGCGATATCGCGTTTTAAGAATCATAAGAACTCTATTGCTACGATACGTAGACATCTGCAAACGCTATTTCCTTGCAAGGAAGTGTCGCAGTTACATACACTTGAATCGTAGACGAGGAATGCATAACACTTCGCAATAAATATTATATCTTATCATGAAACATAGATATGAGATGCAATATCTCGTTTTAAGAAGCATTTGAACTCTATTGCTTCGATACGTAGACGTCTGCAAACGCTATTTCCTTGCAAGGAAGTGTCGCATTTACATTCCTTTGAAGTGTAGACGAGGAATACATGATACTTCGCAAATCATGTTATATCTTACCATGAAACATAGAAATGAGATACGATATCGCGTTTTAAGAAGCATAAGAACACTATTGCTACGATAGGTAGACATTTGCAAACGCTACTTCCTTGCAAGGAAGTGTCGCATTTACATACATTTGAAGTGTAGGCGAGGAATACATAACACTTCGCAATGAACATTATATCTTATCATGAAACATAGATATGAGATGCAATATATCGGTATAAGAAGCATTTGAACTCTATTGCTTCGATACGTAGACGTCTGCAAACGCTATTTCCTTGCAAGGAAGTGTCGCATTTACATTCATTTGAAGTGTAGACGAGGAATACATGACACTTCGCAAATCATATTATATCTTACCATGTAACATAGAAAAGAGATGCGATATCGCGTTTTAAGAATCATAAGAACTCTAATGCTACGATCCGTAGATATCTGCAAACGCTATTTCCTTGCGAGGAAGTAACGCATTCACATTCGTTTGAAGTGTAGACGAGGAATACATAACACTTCGCAAATCATTGTATATTTTACCATGAAACATAGAAATGAGATGCGATATCGCGTTTTAAGAATCATAAGAACTCTATTGCTACGATACGTAGGCATCTGCAAACGCTATTTCCTTGCAAGGAAGTGTCGCATTTACTTTCATATGAATCGTAGATGAGGAATGCATAACACTTCGCAATGAATATTATATCTTATCATGAAACATAAATATGAGATGCAATATCTCGTTTCAAGAAGCATTTGAACTCTATTGCTTCGATACGTAGACATCTGCAAACGCTATTTCCTTGCAAGGAAGTGTCGCATTTACATTCATTTGAAGTGTAGACGAGGAATACATAACACTTCGCAAATCATTTTATATCTTACCATGAAACATAGAAATGAGATGCGACATCGCGTTTTAAGAATCATATGAACTCTATTGCTACGATACGTAGACATCTGCAAACGCTGTTTCCTTGCAAGGAAGTGTCGCATTTACTTTCATTTGAATCGTAGACGAGGAATGTATAACACTTCGCAATGAATACTATATCTTATCATGAAACATAGATATGAGATGCAATATTTCGTTTTAAGAAGCATTTGAACTCTATTGCTTCGATACGTAGACGTCTGCAAACGCTATTTCCTAGCAAGGAAGTGTCCCATTTACATTCATTTGAAGTGTAGTCGAGGAATACATAACACTTCGCAAATCATGTTACATCTTACCATGAAACGTAGAAATGAGATGCGATATCGCGTTTTAAGAAGCATTAGAACTCTATTGCTACGATACCTAGACATCTGCAAACGCTGTTTCCTTGCAAGAAAGTGTCGC
Organism: Xylocopa sonorina; assembly: GCF_050948175.1. Classification (NCBI taxonomy): domain Eukaryota; kingdom Metazoa; phylum Arthropoda; class Insecta; order Hymenoptera; family Apidae; genus Xylocopa; species Xylocopa sonorina. The sequence continues at coordinate 117,649 of NW_027490324.1, forward strand.
ATTTACTTTCATTTGAATCGTAGACGAGGAATGCATAACACTTCGCACTGAATATTATATCTTATCATGTAACATAGATATGAGATGCAATATCTCGTTTTAAGAAGCATTAGAACTCTATTGCTACGATACCTAGACATCTGCAGACGCTATTTTCTAGCGAGGAAGTGTCGCATTCACATTCATTTGAAGTGTAGACGAGGAATACATAACACTTCGCAAATCATATTATACCTTACCATGAAAGATAGAAATGAGATGCGATATCGCGTTTTAAGAATCATAAGAACTCTATTGCTACGATACGTAGACATCTGCAAACGCTATTTCCTTGCAAGGAAGTGTCGCATTTACATTCATTTGAATCTCGTTTCAAGAAGCATTTGAACTCTATTGCTTCGATACGTAGACATCTGCAAACGCTATTTCCTTGCAAGGAAGTGTCGCATTTACATTCATTTGAAGTGTAGACGAGGAATACATAACACTTCGCAAATCATTTTATATCTTACCCTGAAACATAGAAATGAGATGCGATAACGCGTTTTAAGAATCATAAGAACTCTATTGCTACGATACGTAGACATCTGCAAACGCTACTTTCGAGCGAGGAAGTGTCGCATTCACATTCATTTGAATTGCAGACGAGGAATACATAACACTTCGCAAATCATGTTATATCTTACCATGAAACATAGAAATGAGATGCGATATCGCGTTCTAAGAATCATATGAACTCTATTGCTACGATACGTAGACATCTGCAAACGCTATTTCCTTGCAAGGAAGTGTCGCATTTACATTCATTTGAAGTGTAGAGGATTAATACATAACGCTTCGCAAATCATATTACATCTTACCATGAAACATAGAAATGAGATGCGACATCGCGTTTTAAGAAGCATTAGAACTCTATTGCTACGATACATAGACATGTGCAGACGCTATTTCCTAGCAAGGAAGTGTCGCATTTACATTCATTTGAAGTGTAGACGAGGAACACATGACACTTCGCAAATCATATTATATCTTACCATGAAACATAGAAATGAGGTGCGATATCGCGTTTTAAGAAGCATTAGAACTCTATTGCTACGATAGGTAGACATCTACAAACGCTATTTCCTTGCAAGGAAATGTCGCATTTACATTCATTTGAATCGTAGACAAGGAATGCATAACACTTCGCAAATTATATTATATCTTGCCATGAAACACAGAAATGAGATGCGACATCTCGTTTTAAGAAGCATTTGAACTCTATTGCTTCGATACGTAGACATCTGCAAACGCTATTTCCTTGCAAGGATGTTTCGCATTTACGTTCATTTGAATCGTAGACGAGGAATGCATAACACTTCGCAATGAATATTATATCTTATCACAAAACATAGATATGAGATGCAATATCTCGTTTTAAGAAGTATTAGAACACTATGGCTACGATACCTAGACATCTGCAGACGCTATTTCCTAGCAAGGAAGTGTCGCATTTACATTCATTTGAAGTGTAGACGAGGAATACATAACACTTCGCAAATCATATTATATCTTACCAAGAAACATAGAAATGAGATGCGATATCGCGTTTTAAGAAGCATTAGAACTCTATTGCTACGATAGGTAGACATCTACAAACGCTATTTCCTTGCAAGGAAATGTCGCATTTACATTCATTTGAATCGTAGACAAGGAATGCATAACACTTCGCAAATTATATTATATCTTGCCATGAAACACAGAAATGAGATGCGACATCTCGTTTTAAGAAGCATTTGAACTCTATTGCTTCGATACGTAGACATCTGCAAACGCTATTTCCTTGCAAGGATGTTTCGCATTTACGTTCATTTGAATCGTAGACGAGGAATGCATAACACTTCGCAATGAATATTATATCTTATCACAAAACATAGATATGAGATGCAATATCTCGTTTTAAGAAGTATTAGAACACTATGGCTACGATACCTAGACATCTGCAGACGCTATTTCCTAGCAAGGAAGTGTCGCATTTACATTCATTTGAAGTGTAGACGAGGAATACATAACACTTCGCAAATCATATTATATCTTACCATGAAACATAGAAATGAGATGCGATATCGCGTTTTAAGAAGCATTAGAAAGCTATTGCTACGATACGTAGATATCTGCAAACGCTATTTCCTAGCGAGGAAGTATCGCATTCACATTCATTTGAAGTGTAGACGAGGAATACATAACACTTCGCAAATCATGTTATATCTTACCATGAAACATAGAAATGAGATGCGATATCGCGTTTTAAGAATCATATGAACTCTATTGCTACGATACGCAGACATCTGCAAACGCTATTTCCTAGCGAGGAAGTATCGCATTCACATTCATTTGAAGTGTAGACGAGGAATACATAACACTTCGCAAATCATATTATATCTTACCATGAAACGTAGAAATGTGATGCGATAACGCGTTTTAAGAATCATAAGAACTCTATTGCTACGATACGTAGACATCTGCAAACGCTATTTCCTAGCGAGGAAGTGTCGCATTCACATTCATTTGAAGTGTAGACGAGGAATACATAACACTTCGCAAATCATATTATATCTTACCATGAAACATGGAAGTGAGATGCGATAACGCGTTTTAAGAATCATAAGAACTCTACTGCTACGATACGTAGACATCTGCAAGCGCTATTTCCTTGTAAGGAAGTGTCGCATTTACGTTCATTTGAAGTGTAGACGGGGAATAGATGACACTTCGCAAATTATATTATATCATACCATGAAACATAGAAATGAGATGCGATATCGCGTTTTAAGAAGCATTAGAAATCTATTGCTACGATACGTAGACATCTGCAAACGCTATTTCCTTGCTAGGAAGTGTCGCATTCACATTCAGTTGAAGTGTAGACGAGGAATACATGACACTTCGCAAATCATATTATATCTTACCATGAAACATAGAAATGAGATAGGATATCGCGTTTTAAGAAGCATTGGAAATCTATTGCTACGATACGTAGACATCTGCAAATTCTATTTTCTAGCGAGGAAGTGTCGCATTCACATTCATTTGAAGTGTAGACGAGGAATACATAACACTTCGCAAATCATATTATATCTTACCATGAAACGTAGAAATGAGATGCGATAACGCGTTTTAAGAATCATAAGAACTCTATTGCTACGATACGTAGACATCTGCAAACGCTATTTCCTAGCGAGGAAGTGTCGCATTAACATTCATTTGAAGTGTAGACGAGGAATACATGACACTTCGCAAATCATATTATATCTTACCATGAAACATAGAAACGAGATGGGATATCGCGTTTTAAGAAGCATTGAAAATCTATTGCTACGATACGTAGACATCTGCAAACGCTATTTCCTAGCGAGGAAGTGCCGCATTCACATTCATTTGAAGTGTAGACGAGGAATACATAACACTTCGCAAATCATATTATATCTTACCATGAAACATAGAAATGGGATGCGATAACGCGTTTTAAGAATCATAAGAACTCTCTTGCTACGATACGTAGACATCTGCAAACGCTATTTCCTTGCAAGGAAGTGTCGCATTAACATTCATTTGAAGTGTAGAGGATTAATACATAACACTTCGCAAATCATATTATATCTTACCATGAAACATAGAAATGAGATGCGATATCGCGTTTTAAGAAGCATTACAAAGCTATTGCTACGATGCGTAGACATCTGCAAACGCTATTTCCTAGCGAGGAAGTGTCGCATTTACATTCATTTGAAGTGTAGACGAGGAATACATAACACTTCGCAAATCATGTTATATCTTACCATGAAACATAGATTTGAGATGCAATGTCTCGTTTTAAGAAGCATTTGAACTCTATTGCTTCTATACGTAGACATCTGAAAACGCTATTTCCTTGCAAGGAGGTGTCGCATTTACATTCATTTGAAATGTATACGGGGAATACATAACACTTCGCAAATCATATTATATCTTACCATGAAACATAGAAATGTGATGCGATAACGCGTTTTAAGAATCATAAGAACTCTATTGCTACGATACGTAGACATCTGCAAATGCTATTTCCTAGCGAGGAAGTGTCGCATTCACATTCATTTGAAGTGTAGACGAGGAATACATAACACTTCGCAAATCATATTATATCTTACCATGAAACATAGAAATGAGATGCGATATCGCGTTTTAAGAAACATTAGAACTCTATTGCTACGATACGTAGACATCTGCAAGCGCTATTTCCTTGCAAGGAAGTGTCGCATTTACATTCATTTGAATCGTAGACGAGGAATGCATAACACTTCGCAAATCATATTATATCTTACCATGAAACATAGAAATGAGATGCGATATCGCGTTTTAAGAAGCATTAGAACTCTATTGCTACTATACGTAGACAACTGCAAACGCTATTTCCTTGCAAGGAAGTGTCGCATTTACATTCATTTGAATCGTATACGAGGAATGCATAACTCTTCGCAATGAATATTATATCTTATCATGAAACATAGATATGAGATGCAATATCTCGTTTTAAGAAGCACTTGAACTATATTGCTTCGATACGTAGACATCTGCAAACGCTATTTCCTTGCAAGGAAGTGTCGCATTTACATTCATTTGAAGTGTAGACGAGGAATACATGACACTTCGCAAATCGTATTATATCTTATCATGAAACATACATATGAGATGCAATATCGCGTTTTAAGAAGCATTAGAAATCTATTGCTGCGATACGTAGACATCTGCAAACGCTATTTCTTTGCAAGGAAGTGTCGCATTTACATTCATTTGAAGTGTAGACGAGGAATACATAACACTTCGCAAATCATATTATACCTTACCAAGAAACATAGAAATGAGATGCGATATCGCGTTTTAAGAAGCATTAGAACTCTATCGCTACGATACCTTGACATCTGCAGACGCTATTTCCTAGCAAGGAAGTGTCGCATTTACATTCATTTGAAGTGTAGACGAGGAATACATAACACTTCGCAAATCATATTATATCTTACCATGAAACATAGAAATGAGATACGATATCGCGTTTTAAGAATCATAAGAACACTATTGCTACGATACGTAGACATCTGCAAACGCTATTTCCTAGCGAGGAAGTGTCGCATTCACATTCATTTGAAGTGTAGACGAGGAATACATAACACTTCGCAAATCATATTATATCTTACCATGAAACATAGAAATGAGATGCGATATCGCGTTTTAAGAATCGGAAGAACTCTATTGCTACGATACGTAGACAACAGCAAACGCTATTTCCTTGCAAGGAAGTATCGCATTTACGTTCACTTGAAGTGTAGACGAGGAATACATCACACTTCGCTAAACATATTATATCTTACCATGAAACATAGAAATGAGATGCGATATTGTGTTTTGAGAAGCATTAGAACTCTATCGCTACGATACCTAGACATCTGCAGACGCTATTTCCTAGCAAGGAAGTGTCGCATTTACATTCATTTGATGTGTAGACGAGGAATACGTGACACTTCGCAAATCATGTTATATCTTACCATGAAACATAGAAATGAGATGCGATATCGCGTTTTAATAAGCATTAGAACCCTACTGCTACGATAGGTAGATATCTGCAAACGCTATTTCCTTGCAAGGAAGTGTCGCATTTACATTCATTTGAATCGTATACGAGGAATGCATAACTCTTCGCAATGAATATTATATCTTATCATGAAACATAGATATGAGATGCAATATCTCGTTTTAAGAAGCATTTGAACTCTATTGCTTCGATACGTAGACATCTGCAAACGCTATTTCCTTGCAAGGAAGTGTCGCATTTACATTCATTTGAAGTGTAGACGAGGAATACATGACACTTCGCAAATCGTATTATATCTTATCATGAAACATACATATGAGATGCAATATCGCGTTTTAAGAAGCATTAGAAATCTATTGCTGCGATACGTAGACATCTGCAAACGCTATTTCTTTGCAGGGAAGTGTCGCATTTACATTCATTTGAAGTGTAGACGAGGAATACATAACACTTCGCAAATCATATTATATCTTACCATGAAACATAGAAATGAGATGCGATATCGCGTTTTAAGAAGCATTAGAACTCTATCGCTACGATACCTAGACATCTGCAGACGCTATTTCCTAGCAAGGAAGTGTCCCATTTACATTCATTTGAAGTGTAGACGAGGAATACATAACACTTCGCAAATCATATTATATCTTACCATGAAACATAGAAATGAGATGCGATATCGCGTTTTAAGAATCAGAAGAACTCTATTGCTACGATACGCAGACAACTGCAAACGCTATTTCCTTGCAAGGAAGTATCGCATTTACATTCACTTGAAGTGTAGACGAGGAATACATCACACTTCGCAAATCATGTTATATCGTACCATGAAACATAGAAATGAGATGCGATGTTGTGTTTCGAGAAGCATTAGAACTCTATCGCTACGATACCTAGACATCTGCAGATGCTATTTCCTAGCAAGGAAGTGTCGCATTTACATTCATTTGAAGTGTAGACGAGGAATACATAACACTTCGCAAATCATATTATATCTTACCATGAAACATAGAAATGAGATACGATATCGCGTTTTAAGAATCATAAGAACACTATTGCTACGATACGTAGACATCTGCAAACGCTATTTCCTAGCGAGGAAGTGTCGCATTCACATTCATTTGAAGTGTAGACGAGGAATACATAACACTTCGCAAATCATATTATATCTTACCATGAAACATAGAAATGAGATGCGATATCGCGTTTTAAGAATCGGAAGAACTCTATTGCTACGATACGTAGACAACTGCAAACGCTATTTCCTTGCAAGGAAGTATCGCATTTACGTTCACTTGAAGTGTAGACGAGGAATACATCACACTTCGCTAAACATATTATATCTTACCATGAAACATAGAAATGAGATGCGATATTGTGTTTTGAGAAGCATTAGAACTCTATCGCTACGATACCTAGACATCTGCAGACGCTATTTCCTAGCAAGGAAGTGTCGCATTTACATTCATTTGATGTGTAGACGAGGAATACGTGACACTTCGCAAATCATGTTATATCTTACCATGAAACATAGAAATGAGATGCGATATCGCGTTTTAATAAGCATTAGAACCCTACTGCTACGATAGGTAGATATCTGCAAACGCTATTTCCTTGCAAGGAAGTGTCGCACTTACTTTCATTTGAGTCGTAGACGAGGAATGCATAACACTTCGAAATGAATATTATATCTTATCATGAAACATAGATATGAGATGCAATACCTCGATTTAAGAAGCATTAGAACTCTATTGTTACGATACCTAGACATCTGCAAACGCAATTTCCTAGCAAGGAAGTGTCGCATTTACATTCATTTGAAGTGTAGACGAGGAATACATAACACTTCGCAAATCATATTATATCTTACCATGAAACATAGAAATGAGATGCGATATTGTGTTTTGAGAAGCATTAGAACTCTATCGCTACGATACCTAGACATCTGCTGACGCTACTTCCTAGCGAGGAAGTGTCGCATTTACATTCATTTGAAGTGTAGACGAGGAATAAATAACACTTCGCAAATCATATTATATCTTACCATGAAACCTAGAAATGAGATACGATATCGCGTTTTAAGTATCATCAGAACTCCATTGCTACGATACGTAGACATCTGCAAACGCAATTTCCTTGCAAGGAAGTGTCGCATTTACATTCATTTGAATCGTAGACGAGGAATGCATAACACTTCGCAAATCATATTATATCTTATCATGAAACATAGAAATAAGATGCGATATCGCGTTTTAAGAATCATAAGAACACTATTGCTACGATAGGTAGACATCTGCAAACGCTATTTCCTAGCGAGGAAGTATCGCATTCACATCCATTTGAAGTGTAGACGAGGAATACATGACACTTCGCAAATTATATTATATCTTACCATGAAACATAGAAATGAGATGCGACATCGCGTTTTAAGTATCGTAAGAATTCCATTGCTACGATGCGTAGACATCTGCAACCGCTATTTCCTTGCAAGGAAGTGTCGCATTTACATTCATTTGAATCGTAGACGAGGAATGCATAACACTTCGCAAATCATATTATATCTTACCATGAAACATAGAAATGAGATGCGATATCGCGTTTTAAGAATCATAAGAACTCTATTGCTACGATACCTAGACATCTGCAGACGCTATTTCCTAACGAGGAAGTATCGCATTCACAATCATTTGAAGTGTAGACGAGGAATACATAACACTTCGCAAATCATATTATATCTTACCATGAAACATAGAAATGAGATGCGATATCGCGTTTTAAGAGGCATTAGAACTCTATTGCTACGATAGGTAGACATCTGCAAACGCTACTTCCTAGCAAGGAAGTGTCGCATTTACATTCATTTGAAATGTAGACGTGGAATACATAACACTTCGCAAATCATATTATATCTTACCATGAAACATAGAAATGAGATGCGATATCGCGTTTTAAGAATCATAAGAACTCTATTGCTACGATACGTAGACATCTGCAAACGCTATTTCCTAGCGAGGAAGTGTCGCATTCACATTCATTTGAAGTGTAGACGAGGAATACATGACACTTCGCAAATCATATTATATCCTACCATGAAACATAGAAATGAGATGCGACATCGCGTTTTAAGTATCATAAGAACTCCATTGCTACGATACGTAGACATCTGCAAACGCTATTTCCTTGCAAGGAAGTGTCGCATTTACATTCATTTGAATCGTAGACGAGGAATGCATAACACTTCGCAAATCATATTATATCTTACCATGAAACATAGAAATGAGATGCGATATCGCGTTTTAAGTATCATAAGAACTCCATTGCTACGATACGTAGACATCTGCAAACGCTATTTCCTTGCAAGGAAGTGTCGCATTTACATTCATTTGAAGTGTAGACGAGGAATACATAACACTTCGCAAATCATATTATATCTTACCATGAAACATAGGAATGAGATGCGATATTGTGCTTTGAGAAGCATTAGAACTCTATCGCTACGATACCTAGACATCTGCAGACGCTATTTCCTTTCAAGGAAGTGTCGCATTCACATTCATTTGAAGTGTAGACGAGGAATACATAACACTTCGCAAATCACATTATATCTTACCATGAAACATAGAAATGAGATGCGATATCGCGTTTTAAGAGGCATTAGAACTCTATTGCTACGATAGGTAGACATCTGCAAACGCTATTTCCTTGCAAGGAAGTGTCGCATTTACATTCATTTGAAGAGTAGACGAGGAATACATAACACTTCGCAAATCATATTATATCTTACCATGAAACATAGAAATGAGATGCGATGTCGCGTTTTAAGAATCACAAGAACTCCATTGCTACGATACGTAGACATCAGCAAACGCAATTTCCTAGCAAGGAAGTGTCGCATTTACATTCATTTGAAGTGTAGACGAGGAATACATTACACTTCGCAAATCATATTATATCTTACCATGAAACATAGAAATGAGATGCGATATCGCGTTTTAAGAAGCATTAGAAATCTATTGCTACGATACGTAGACATCAGCAAACGCTATTTCCTAGCGAGGAAGTGTCCTATTCACATTCATTTGAATTGTGGACGAGGAATACATAACACACTGCAAATCGTATTATATCTTACCATGAAACATAGAAATGAGATGCGATATTGCGTTTTTGGAATCATTAGAACTCTATTGCTACGATACGTAGACATCTGAAAATGCAATTTCCTTGCAAGGAAGTGTCGCATTTACATTCATTTGAAGCGTAGACGAGAAATACATAACACTTCGCAAATCATATTATATCTTACCATGAAACATATAAATGAGATGCGATATCGCGTTTTAAGAAGCATTAGAACTCTATTGCTATGATACCTAGACATCTGCAGACGCTATTTCCTAGCAAGGAAGTGTCGCATTTACATTCATTTGAAGTGTAGACGAGGAATACATGACACTTCGCAATGAATATTAAATCTTACCATGAAACATATAAATGAGATGCGATATCGCGTTTTAAGAAGCATTTGAACTCTATTGCTACAATACGTAGACATCTGCAAACGCTATTTCCTAGCAAGGAAGTGTCGCATTTACATTCATTTGTAGTGTAGGCGAGGAATACATAACACTTCGCAAATCATATTATATCTTACCATGAAACATAGAAATGAGATGCGACATCGCGTTTTAAGAAGCATAAGAACTCTATTGCTTTGATACGTAGACATCTGCAAACGCTATTTCCTAGCAAGGAAGTGTCGCATGTACATTCGTTTGAATCGTAGACGAGGAATGCATAACACTTCGCAATGAATATTATATCTTACCATGAAACATAGATATGGGATGCAATATCTCGTTTTAAGAAGCATTTGAACTCTATTGCTATGATACCTAGACATCTGCAGACGCTATTTCCTAGCAAGGAAGTGTCGCATTTACATTCATTTGAAGTGTAGACGAGGAATACCTTACACATCGCAAATCATATTATATCTTACCATGAAACATAGAAATGAGATGTGATATCGCGTTTTAAGAAGCATTAGAACTCTATTGCTACGATACCTAGACATCTGCAGAAGCTATTTCCTAGCAAGGAAGTGCCGCATTCACATTCATTTGAAGTGTAGACGAGGAATACATAACACTTCGCAAATCATATTATATCTTACCATGAAACATAGAAATGGGATGCGATAACGCGTTTTAAGAATCATAAGAACTCTCTTGCTACGATACGTAGACATCTGCAAACGCTATTTCCTTGCAAGGAAGTGTCGCATTAACATTCATTTGAAGTGTAGAGGATTAATACATAACACTTCGCAAATCATATTATATCTTACCATGAAACATAGAAATGAGATGCGATATCGCGTTTTAAGAAGCATTACAAAGCTATTGCTACGATGCGTAGACATCTGCAAACGCTATTTCCTAGCGAGGAAGTGTCGCATTTACATTCATTTGAAGTGTAGACGAGGAATACATAACACTTCGCAAATCATGTTATATCTTACCATGAAACATAGATTTGAGATGCAATGTCTCGTTTTAAGAAGCATTTGAACTCTATTGCTTCTATACGTAGACATCTGAAAACGCTATTTCCTTGCAAGGAGGTGTCGCATTTACATTCATTTGAAATGTATACGGGGAATACATAACACTTCGCAAATCATATTATATCTTACCATGAAACATAGAAATGTGATGCGATAACGCGTTTTAAGAATCATAAGAACTCTATTGCTACGATACGTAGACATCTGCAAATGCTATTTCCTAGCGAGGAAGTGTCGCATTCACATTCATTTGAAGTGTAGACGAGGAATACATAACACTTCGCAAATCATATTATATCTTACCATGAAACATAGAAATGAGATGCGATATCGCGTTTTAAGAAACATTAGAACTCTATTGCTACGATACGTAGACATCTGCAAGCGCTATTTCCTTGCAAGGAAGTGTCGCATTTACATTCATTTGAATCGTAGACGAGGAATGCATAACACTTCGCAAATCATATTATATCTTACCATGAAACATAGAAATGAGATGCGATATCGCGTTTTAAGAAGCATTAGAACTCTATTGCTACTATACGTAGACAACTGCAAACGCTATTTCCTTGCAAGGAAGTGTCGCATTTACATTCATTTGAATCGTATACGAGGAATGCATAACTCTTCGCAATGAATATTATATCTTATCATGAAACATAGATATGAGATGCAATATCTCGTTTTAAGAAGCACTTGAACTATATTGCTTCGATACGTAGACATCTGCAAACGCTATTTCCTTGCAAGGAAGTGTCGCATTTACATTCATTTGAAGTGTAGACGAGGAATACATGACACTTCGCAAATCGTATTATATCTTATCATGAAACATACATATGAGATGCAATATCGCGTTTTAAGAAGCATTAGAAATCTATTGCTGCGATACGTAGACATCTGCAAACGCTATTTCTTTGCAAGGAAGTGTCGCATTTACATTCATTTGAAGTGTAGACGAGGAATACATAACACTTCGCAAATCATATTATACCTTACCAAGAAACATAGAAATGAGATGCGATATCGCGTTTTAAGAAGCATTAGAACTCTATCGCTACGATACCTTGACATCTGCAGACGCTATTTCCTAGCAAGGAAGTGTCGCATTTACATTCATTTGAAGTGTAGACGAGGAATACATAACACTTCGCAAATCATATTATATCTTACCATGAAACATAGAAATGAGATACGATATCGCGTTTTAAGAATCATAAGAACACTATTGCTACGATACGTAGACATCTGCAAACGCTATTTCCTAGCGAGGAAGTGTCGCATTCACATTCATTTGAAGTGTAGACGAGGAATACATAAAACTTCGCAAATCATATTATATCTTACCATGAAACATAGAAATGAGATGCGATATCGCGTTTTAAGAATCGGAAGAACTCTATTGCTACGATACGTAGACAACAGCAAACGCTATTTCCTTGCAAGGAAGTATCGCATTTACGTTCACTTGAAGTGTAGACGAGGAATACATCACACTTCGCTAAACATATTATATCTTACCATGAAACATAGAAATGAGATGCGATATTGTGTTTTGAGAAGCATTAGAACTCTATCGCTACGATACCTAGACATCTGCAGACGCTATTTCCTAGCAAGGAAGTGTCGCATTTACATTCATTTGATGTGTAGACGAGGAATACGTGACACTTCGCAAATCATGTTATATCTTACCATGAAACATAGAAATGAGATGCGATATCGCGTTTTAATAAGCATTAGAACCCTACTGCTACGATAGGTAGATATCTGCAAACGCTATTTCCTTGCAAGGAAGTGTCGCATTTACATTCATTTGAATCGTATACGAGGAATGCATAACTCTTCGCAATGAATATTATATCTTATCATGAAACATAGATATGAGATGCAATATCTCGTTTTAAGAAGCATTTGAACTCTATTGCTTCGATACGTAGACATCTGCAAACGCTATTTCCTTGCAAGGAAGTGTCGCATTTACATTCATTTGAAGTGTAGACGAGGAATACATGACACTTCGCAAATCGTATTATATCTTATCATGAAACATACATATGAGATGCAATATCGCGTTTTAAGAAGCATTAGAAATCTATTGCTGCGATACGTAGACATCTGCAAACGCTATTTCTTTGCAGGGAAGTGTCGCATTTACATTCATTTGAAGTGTAGACGAGGAATACATAACACTTCGCAAATCATATTATATCTTACCATGAAACATAGAAATGAGATGCGATATCGCGTTTTAAGAAGCATTAGAACTCTATCGCTACGATACCTAGACATCTGCAGACGCTATTTCCTAGCAAGGAAGTGTCCCATTTACATTCATTTGAAGTGTAGACGAGGAATACATAAACACTTCGCAAATCATATTATATCTTACCATGAAACATAGAAATGAGATGCGATATCGCGTTTTAAGAATCAGAAGAACTCTATTGTTACGATACGTAGACAACTGCAAACGCTATTTCCTTGCAAGGAAGTATCGCATTTACATTCACTTGAAGTGTAGACGAGGAATACATCACACTTCGCAAATCATGTTATATCGTACCATGAAACATAGAAATGAGATGCGATGTTGTGTTTCGAGAAGCATTAGAACTCTATCGCTACGATACCTAGACATCTGCAGATGCTATTTCCTAGCAAGGAAGTGTCGCATTTACATTCATTTGAAGTGTAGACGAGGAATACATAACACTTCGCAAATCATATTATATCTTACCATGAAACATAGAAATGAGATACGATATCGCGTTTTAAGAATCATAAGAACACTATTGCTACGATACGTAGACATCTGCAAACGCTATTTCCTAGCGAGGAAGTGTCGCATTCACATTCATTTGAAGTGTAGACGAGGAATACATAACACTTCGCAAATCATATTATATCTTACCATGAAACATAGAAATGAGATGCGATATCGCGTTTTAAGAATCGGAAGAACTCTATTGCTACGATACGTAGACAACTGCAAACGCTATTTCCTTGCAAGGAAGTATCGCATTTACGTTCACTTGAAGTGTAGACGAGGAATACATCACACTTCGCTAAACATATTATATCTTACCATGAAACATAGAAATGAGATGCGATATTGTGTTTTGAGAAGCATTAGAACTCTATCGCTACGATACCTAGACATCTGCAGACGCTATTTCCTAGCAAGGAAGTGTCGCATTTACATTCATTTGATGTGTAGACGAGGAATACGTGACACTTCGCAAATCATGTTATATCTTACCATGAAACATAGAAATGAGATGCGATATCGCGTTTTAATAAGCATTAGAACCCTACTGCTACGATAGGTAGATATCTGCAAACGCTATTTCCTTGCAAGGAAGTGTCGCACTTACTTTCATTTGAGTCGTAGACGAGGAATGCATAACACTTCGAAATGAATATTATATCTTATCATGAAACATAGATATGAGATGCAATACCTCGATTTAAGAAGCATTAGAACTCTATTGTTACGATACCTAGACATCTGCAAACGCAATTTCCTAGCAAGGAAGTGTCGCATTTACATTCATTTGAAGTGTAGACGAGGAATACATAACACTTCGCAAATCATATTATATCTTACCATGAAACATAGAAATGAGATGCGATATTGTGTTTTGAGAAGCATTAGAACTCTATCGCTACGATACCTAGACATCTGCTGACGCTACTTCATAGCGAGGAAGTGTCGCATTTACATTCATTTGAAGTGTAGACGAGGAATAAATAACACTTCGCAAATCATATTATATCTTACCATGAAACCTAGAAATGAGATACGATATCGCGTTTTAAGTATCATCAGAACTCCATTGCTACGATACGTAGACATCTGCAAACGCAATTTCCTTGCAAGGAAGTGTCGCATTTACATTCATTTGAATCGTAGACGAGGAATGCATAACACTTCGCAAATCATATTATATCTTATCATGAAACATAGAAATAAGATGCGATATCGCGTTTTAAGAATCATAAGAACACTATTGCTACGATAGGTAGACATCTGCAAACGCTATTTCCTAGCGAGGAAGTATCGCATTCACATCCATTTGAAGTGTAGACGAGGAATACATGACACTTCGCAAATTATATTATATCTTACCATGAAACATAGAAATGAGATGCGACATCGCGTTTTAATTATCGTAAGAATTCCATTGCTACGATGCGTAGACATCTGCAACCGCTATTTCCTTGCAAGGAAGTGTCGCATTTACATTCATTTGAATCGTAGACGAGGAATGCATAACACTTCGCAAATCATATTATATCTTACCATGAAACATAGAAATGAGATGCGATATCGCGTTTTAAGAATCATAAGAACTCTATTGCTACGATACCTAGACATCTGCAGACGCTATTTCCTAACGAGGAAGTATCGCATTCACAATCATTTGAAGTGTAGACGAGGAATACATAACACTTCGCAAATCATGTTATATCTTACCATGAAACATAGATATGAGATGCGATATCGCGTTTTAAGAAGCATTAGAATTGTATTACTACGATAGGTAGACATCTGCAAACGCTACTTCCTAGCAAGGAAGTGTCGCATTTACATTCATTTGAAATGTAGACGTGGAATACATAACACTTCGCAAATCATATTATATCTTACCATGAAACATAGAAATGAGATGCGATATCGCGTTTTAAGAATCATAAGAACTCTATTGCTACGATACGTAGACATCTGCAAACGCTATTTCCTAGCGAGGAAGTGTCGCATTCACATTCATTTGAAGTGTAGACGAGGAATACATGACACTTCGCAAATCATATTATATCCTACCATGAAACATAGAAATGAGATGCGACATCGCGTTTTAAGTATCATAAGAACTCCATTGCTACGATACGTAGACATCTGCAAACGCTATTTCCTTGCAAGGAAGTGTCGCATTTACATTCATTTGAATCGTAGACGAGGAATGCATAACACTTCGCAAATCATATTATATCTTACCATGAAAACATAGAAATGAGATGCGATATCGCGTTTTAAGTATCATAAGAACTCCATTGCTACGATACGTAGACATCTGCAAACGCTATTTCCTTGCAAGGAAGTGTCGCATTTACATTCATTTGAAGTGTAGACGAGGAATACATAACACTTCGCAAATCATATTATATCTTACCATGAAACATAGGAATGAGATGCGATATTGTGCTTTGAGAAGCATTAGAACTCTATCGCTACGATACCTAGACATCTGCAGACGCTATTTCCTTTCAAGGAAGTGTCGCATTCACATTCATTTGAAGTGTAGACGAGGAATACATAACACTTCGCAAATCATATTATATCTTACCATGAAACATAGAAATGAGATGCGATATCGCGTTTTAAGAGGCATTAGAACTCTATTGCTACGATAGGTAGACATCTGCAAACGCTATTTCCTTGCAAGGAAGTGTCGCATTTACATTCATTTGAAGAGTAGACGAGGAATACATAACACTTCGCAAATCATATTATATCTTACCATGAAACATAGAAATGAGATGCGATGTCGCGTTTTAAGAATCACAAGAACTCCATTGCTACGATACGTAGACATCAGCAAACGCAATTTCCTAGCAAGGAAGTGTCGCATTTACATTCATTTGAAGTGTAGACGAGGAATACATTACACTTCGCAAATCATATTATATCTTACCATGAAACATAGAAATGAGATGCGATATCGCGTTTTAAGAAGCATTAGAAATCTATTGCTACGATACGTAGACATCAGCAAACGCTATTTCCTAGCGAGGAAGTGTCGTATTCACATTCATTTGAATTGTGGACGAGGAATACATAACACACTGCAAATCGTATTATATCTTACCATGAAACATAGAAATGAGATGCGATATCGCGTTTTAGGAATCATTAGAACTCTATTGCTACGATACGTAGACATCTGAAAATGCAATTTCCTTGCAAGGAAGTGTCGCATTTACATTCATTTGAAGCGTAGACGAGAAATACATAACACTTCGCAAATCATATTATATCTTACCATGAAACATATAAATGAGATGCGATATCGCGTTTTAAGAAGCATTAGAACTTTATTGCTATGATACCTAGACATCTGCAGACGCTATTTCCTAGCAAGGAAGTGTCGCATTTACATTCATTTGAAGTGTAGACGAGGAATACATGACACTTCGCAATGAATATTAAATCTTACCATGAAACATATAAATGAGATGCGATATCGCGTTTTAAGAAGCATTTGAACTCTATTGCTACAATACGTAGACATCTGCAAACGCTATTTCCTAGCAAGGAAGTGTCGCATTTACATTCATTTGTAGTGTAGGCGAGGAATACATAACACTTCGCAAATCATATTATATCTTACCATGAAACATAGAAATGAGATGCGACATCGCGTTTTAAGAAGCATAAGAACTCTATTGCTTTGATACGTAGACATCTGCAAACGCTATTTCCTAGCAAGGAAGTGTCGCATGTACATTCGTTTGAATCGTAGACGAGGAATGCATAACACTTCGCAATGAATATTATATCTTACCATGAAACATAGATATGGGATGCAATATCGCGTTTTAAGAAGCATTAGAACTCTCTATTGCTACGATACCTAGACAATTGCAGAAGCTATTTCCTAGCAAGGAAGTGTCGCATTTACATTCATTTGAAATGTAGACGAGGAATACATGACACTTCGCAAATCATATTAAATCTTACCATGAAACATATAAATGAGATGCGATATCGCGTTTTAAGAAGCATTAGAACTCTATTGCTACGATACGTAGAAATCTGCAAACGCTATTTCCTTGCAAGAAAGTGTCGCATTTACATACTTCTGAAGTGAATACGAGGTATACATAACACTTTACAATGAATATTATATCTTATCATGAAACATAGAAATGAGATGCGATATCGCGTTTTAAGAATCATAAGAATTCTATTGCTACGATACGTAGACATCTGCAAACGCTATTTCCTTGCAAGGAAGTGTCGCATTTACATTCATTTGAAGTGTAGACGAGGAATACATAACACTTCGCAAATCATATTATATCTTACCACGAAACATATAAATGAGATGCGATATCGCGTTTTAAGAAGCATTAGAACTCTATTGCTATGATACCTAGACATCTGCAGACGCTATTTCCTAGCAAGGAAGTGTCGCATTTACATTCATTTGAAGTGTAGACGAGGAATACATGACACTTCGCAAATCATCTTAAATCTTACCATGAAACATATAAATGAGATGCGATATCGCGTTTTAAGAAGCACTTGAACTCTATTGCTACGATACGTAGACATCTGCAAACGCTATTTCCTAGCAAGGAAGTGTCGCATTTACATTCATTTGAAGTGTAGGCGAGGAATACATAGCACTGCGCAAATCATATTATATCTTACCATGAAACATAGAAATGAGATGCGACATCGCGTTTTAAGAAGCATAAGAACTCTATTGCTTTGATACGTAGACATCTGCAAACGCTATTTCCTAGCAAGGAAGTGTCGCATGTACATTCATTTGAATCGTAGACGAGGAATGCATAACACTTCGCAATGAATATTATATCTTACCATGAAGCATAGATATGGGATGCAATATCTCGTTTTAAGAAGCATTTGAACTCTATTGCTATGATACCTAGACATCTGCAGACGCTATTTCCTAGCAAGGAAGTGTCGCATTTACATTCATTTGAAGTGTAGACGAGGAATACCTTACACTTCGCAAATCATATTATATCTTACCATGAAACATAGAAATGAGATGTGATATCGCGTTTTAAGAAGCATTAGAACTCTATTGCTACGATACCTAGACATCTGCAGAAGCTATTTCCTAGCAAGGAAGTGTCGCATTTACATTCATTTGAAGTGTAGACGAGGAATACATAACACTTCGCCAATTATATTATGTCTTACCATGAAACATAGAAATGAGATGCGATATCGCGTTTTAAGAAGCATTAGAACTCTATTGCTACGATAGGTAGACATCTGCAAACGCTATTTTCCTTGCAAGGAAGTGTCGCATTTACATTCATTTGAAGTGTCCACGAGGAATACACAACACTTCGCAAATCATATTATATCTTACCATGAAACATAGAAATGAGATGCGATATCGCGTTTTAAGAAGCATTAGAAATCTATTGCTACGATACGTAGATATCTGCAATCGCTATTTCCTAGCGAGGAAGTGTCGCATTTACATTCATTTGAAGTGTAGGCGAGGAATACATATCACTTCGCAAATCATATTATATCTTACCAGGAAACATAGAAATGAGATGCGACATCGCGTTTTAAGAAGCATAAGAACTCTATTGCTTTGATACGTAGACATCTGCAAACGCTATTTCCTAGCAAGGAAGTGTCGCACGTACATTCGTTTGAATCGTAGACGAGGAATGCATAACACTTCGCAATGAATATTATATCTTACCATGAAACATAGAAATGAGATGCGATATCGCGTTTTAAGAAGCATTAGAACTCTATTGCTAGGATAGGTAGACATCTGCAAACGCTATTTCCTTGCAAGGAAGTGTCGTATTTACATTCATTTGAAGTGTAGACGAGGAATACATAACACTTCGCAAATCATATTATATCTTACCATGAAACATAGATATGAGATGCGATATCGCGTTTTAAGAAGCATTAGAATTGTATTACTACGATAGGTAGACATCTGCAAACGCTACTTCCTAGCGAGGAAGTGTCGCATTTACATTCATTTGAAGTGTAGACGAGGAATACATAACACTTCGCAAATCATATTATATCTTACCATGAAACATAGAAATGAGATGCGATATCGCGTTTTAAGTAGCATTAGAACTCTATCGCTACGATACCTAGACATCTGCAGACGCTATTTCCTAGCAAGGAAGTGTCGCATTTACATTCATTTGAAGTGTAGACGTGGAATACATAACACTTCGCAAATCATATTATATCTTACCATGAAACATAGAAATGAGATGCGATATCGCGTTTTAAGAAGCATTAAAAATCTATTGCTACGATACGTAGACATCTGCAAACGCTATTTGCTTGCTAGGAAGTGTCGCATTCACATTCATTTGAAGTGTAGACGAGGAATACATGACACTCCGCAAATCATATTATATCTTACCATGAAACATAGAAATGAGATGCGATATCGCGTTTTAAGAATCATAAGAACACTATTGCTACGATAGGTAGACATCTGCAAACGCTATTTCCTTGCAAGGAAGTGCCGCATTTACATTCATTTGAAACGTATACGAGGAATGAATAACACTTCGCAATGAATATTATATCTTATCAAGAAACATAGATATGAGATGCTATATCTCGTTTTAAGGAGCATTTGAACTCTATTGCTACGATACCTAGACATCTGCAGATGCTATTTCCTAGCAAGGAAGTGTCGCATTTGCATTCATTTGAAGTGTAGACGAGGAATGCATGACACTTCACAAATCACATTATATCTTACCATGAAACATAGAAATGAGATGCGACATCGCGTTTTAAGAATCATAAGAACACTATTGCTACGATAGGTAGACATCTGCAGACGCTATTTCCTTTCAAGGAAGTGTCGCATTTACATTCATTTGAAGTGTAGACGAGGAGTAGATAACACTTCGCAAATCATATTATATCTTACATGAAACATAGAAATGAGATGCGATATCGCGTTTTAAGAATCATAAGATCTCTATTGCTACGATACGTAGACATCTGCAAACGCTATTTCCTTGCAAGGAAGTGTCGCATTTACATTCATTTGAAGTGTAGACAAGGAATACATAACACTTCGCAAATCATATTATATCTTACCATGAAACATAGAAATGAGATGCGATATTGTGTTTTGAGAAGCATTAGAACTCTATCGCTACGATACATAGACATCTGCAGACGCTATTTCCTTTCAAGGAAGTGTCGCATTCACATTCATTTGAAGTGTAGACGAGGAATACATAACACTTCGCAAATCATATTATATCTTACCATGAAACATAGAAATGAGATGCGATATCGCGTTTTAAGAAGCATTAGAACTCTATTGCTACGATAGGTAGACATCTGCAAACGCTATTTCCTTGCAAGGAAGTGTCGCATTTACATTCATTTGAAGTGTAGACGAGGAATACATAACACTACGCAAATCATATTATATCTTACCATGAAACATAGAAATGAGATGCGATATCGCGTTTTAAGAATCACAAGAACTCTATTGCTACGATACGTAGACATCAGCAAACGCTATTTCCTAGCAAGGAAGTGTCGCATTTACATTCATTTGAAGTGTAGACGAGGAATACATGACACTTCGCAAATCATATTATATCTTACCATGAAACATAGAAATGAGATGCGATATCGCGTTTTAAGAAGCATTAGAATTGTATTACTACGATAGGTAGACATCTGCAAACGCTACTTCCTAGCGAGGAAGTGTCGCATTTACATTCATTTGAAGTGTAGACGAGGAATACATAACACTTCGCAAATCATATTATATTCTTACCATGAAACATAGAAATGAGATGGGATATCGCGTTTTAAGTAGCATTAGAACTCTATCGCTACGATACCTAGACATCTGCAGACGCTATTTCCTAGCAAGGAAGTGTCGCATTTACATTCATTTGAAGTGTAGACGTGGAATACATAACACTTCGCAAATCATATTATATCTTACCATGAAACATAGAAATGAGATGCGATATCGCGTTTTAAGAAGCATAAAAATCTATTGCTACGATACGTAGACATCTGCAAACGCTATTTGCTTGCTAGGAAGTGTCGCATTCACATTCATTTGAAGTGTAGACGAGGAATACATGACACTCCGCAAATCATATTATATCTTACCATGAAACATAGAAATGAGATGCGACATCGCGTTTTAAGTATCATAAGAACTCCATTGCTACGATACGTAGACATCTGCAAACGCTATTTCCTTGCAAGGAAGTGTCGCATTTACATTCATTTGTATCGTAGACGAGGAATGCATAACACTTCGCAAATCATATTATATCTTACCATGAAACATAGAAATGAGATGCGATATCGCGTTTTAAGAATCATAAGAACACTATTGCTACGATAGGTAGACATCTGCAAACGCTATTTCCTTGCAAGGAAGTGCCGCATTTACATTCATTTGAAACGTATACGAGGAATGAATAACACTTCGCAATGAATATTATATCTTATCAAGAAACATAGATATGAGATGCTATATCTCGTTTTAAGGAGCATTTGAACTCTATTGCTACGATACCTAGACATCTGCAGATGCTATTTCCTAGCAAGGAAGTGTCGCATTTGCATTCATTTGAAGTGTAGACGAGGAATGCATGACACTTCACAAATCACATTATATCTTACCATGAAACATAGAAATGAGATGCGACATCGCGTTTTAAGAATCATAAGAACACTATTGCTACGATAGGTAGACATCTGCAGACGCTATTTCCTTTCAAGGAAGTGTCGCATTTACATTCATTTGAAGTGTAGACGAGGAGTAGATAACACTTCGTAAATCATATTATATCTTACATGAAACATAGAAATGAGATGCGATATCGCGTTTTAAGAATCATAAGAGCTCTATTGCTACGATACGTAGACATCTGCAAACGCTATTTCCTTGCAAGGAAGTGTCGCATTTACATTCATTTGAAGTGTAGACGAGGAATACATAACACTTCGCAAATCATATTATATCTTACCATGAAACATAGAAATGAGATGCGATATTGTGTTTTGAGAAGCATTAGAACTCTATCGCTACGATACCTAGACATCTGCAGACGCTATTTCCTTTCAAGGAAGTGTCGCATTCACATTCATTTGAAGTGTAGACGAGGAATACATAACACTTCGCAAATCATATTATATCTTACCATGAAACATAGAAATGAGATGCGATATCGCGTTTTAAGAAGCATTAGAACTCTATTGCTACGATAGGTAGACATCTGCAAACGCTATTTCCTTGCAAGGAAGTGTCGCATTTACATTCATTTGAAGTGTAGACGAGGAATACATAACACTACGCAAATCATATTATATCTTACCATGAAACATAGAAATGAGATGCGATATCGCGTTTTAAGAATCACAAGAACTCTATTGCTACGATACGTAGACATCAGCAAACGCTATTTCCTAGCAAGGAAGTGTCGCATTTACATTCATTTGAAGTGTAGACGAGGAATACATTACACTTCGCAAATCATATTATATCTTACCATGAAACATAGAAATGAGATGCGATATCGCGTTTTAAGAAGCACTAGAAATCTATTGCTACGATACGTAGACATCTGCAAACGCTATTTCCTAGCGAGGAAGTGTCGTATTCACATTCATTTGAATTGTGGACGAGGAATACATAACACACTGCAAATCATATTATATCTTACCATGAAACATAGAAATGAGATGTGATATCGCGTTTAAGAAGCATTAGAACTCTATTGCTACGATACCTAGACATCTGCAGAAGCTATTTCCTAGCAAGGAAGTGTCGCATTTACATTCATTTGAAGTGTAGACGAGGAATACATGACACTTCGCAAATCATATTAAATCTTACCATGAAACATATAAATGAGATGCGATATCGCGTTTTAAGAAGCATTAGAACTCTATTGCTACGATACGTAGACATCTGCAAACGCTATTTCCTTGCAAGAAAGTGTCGCATTTACATTCATTTGAAGTGTCCACGAGGAATACATAACACTTCGCAAATCATATTATATCTTACCATGAAACATAGAAATGAGATGCGATATAGCGTTTTAAGAAGCATTAGATATCTATTGCTACGATACGTAGATATCTGCAATCGCTATTTCCTAGCAA
Source organism: Xylocopa sonorina (assembly GCF_050948175.1). NCBI lineage: Eukaryota > Metazoa > Arthropoda > Insecta > Hymenoptera > Apidae > Xylocopa > Xylocopa sonorina. Next base: position 141,751 of record NW_027490324.1, read on the forward strand.
GGAAGTGTCGCATTTACATTCATTTGAAGTGTAGGCGAGGAATACATAACACTTCGCAAATCATATTATATCTTACCATGAAACATAGAAATGAGATGCGACATCGCGTTTTAAGAATCATAAGAACACTATTGCTACGATAGGTAGACATCTGCAGACGCTATTTCCTTTCAAGGAAGTGTCGCATTTACATTCATTTGAAGTGTAGACGAGGAGTAGATAACACTTCGCAAATCATATTATATCTTATATGAAACATAGAAATGAGATGCGATATCGCGTTTTAAGAATCACAAGATCTCTATTGCTACGATACGTAGACATCTGCAAACGCTATTTCCTTGCAAGGAAGTGTCGCATTTACATTCAATTGAACTGTAGACGAGGAATACATAACACTTCGCAAATCATATTATATCTTACCATGAAACATAGAAATGAGATGCGATATTGTGTTTTGAGAAGCATTAGAACTCTATCGCTACGATACCTAGACATCTGCAGACGCTATTTCCTTTCAAGGAAGTGTCGCATTCACATTCATTTGAAGTGTAGACGAGGAATACATAACACTTCGCAAATCATATTATATCTTACCATGAAACATAGAAATGAGATGCGATATCGCGTTTTAAGAAGCATTAGAACTCTATTGCTACGATAGGTAGACATCTGCAAACGCTATTTCCTTGCAAGGAAGTGTCGCATTTACATTCATTTGAAGTGTAGACGAGGAATACATAACACTACGCAAATCATATTATATCTTACCATGAAACATAGAAATGAGATGCGATATCGCGTTTTAAGAATCACAAGAACTCTATTGCTACGATACGTAGACATCAGCAAACGCTATTCCTAGCAAGGAAGTGTCGCATTTACATTCATTGAAGTGTAGACGAGAATACATTACACTTCGCAAATCATATTATATCTTACCATGAAACATAGAAATGAGATGCGATATCGCGTTTTAAGAAGCACTAGAAATCTATTGCTACGATACGTAGACATCTGCAAACGCTATTTCCTAGCGAGGAAGTGTCGTATTCACATTCATTTGAATTGTGGACGAGGAATACATAACACACTGCAAATCATATTATATCTTACCATGAAACATAGAAATGAGATGTGATATCGCGTTTTAAGAAGCATTAGAACTCTATTGCTACGATACCTAGACATCTGCAGAAGCTATTTCCTAGCAAGGAAGTGTCGCATTTACATTCATTTGAAGTGTAGACGAGGAATACATGACACTTCGCAAATCATATTAAATCTTACCATGAAACATATAAATGAGATGCGATATCGCGTTTTAAGAAGCATTAGAACTCTATTGCTACGATACGTAGACATCTGCAAACGCTATTTCCTTGCAAGAAAGTGTCGCATTTACATTCATTTGAAGTGTCCACGAGGAATACATAACACTTCGCAATCATATTATATCTTACCATGAAACATAGAAATGAGATGCGATATAGCGTTTAAGAAGCATTAGATATCTATTGCTACGATACGTAGATATCTGCAATCGCTATTTCCTAGCGAGGAAGTGTCGCATTTACATTCATTTGAAGTGTAGGCGAGGAATACATAACACTTCGCAAATCATATTATATCTTACCATGAAACATAGAAATGAGATGCGACATCGCGTTTTAAGAATCATAAGAACACTATTGCTACGATAGGTAGACATCTGCAGACGCTATTTCCTTTCAAGGAAGTGTCGCATTTACATTCATTTGAAGTGTAGACGAGGAGTAGATAACACTTCGCAAATCATATTATATCTTACATGAAACATAGAAATGAGATGCGATATCGCGTTTAAGAATCACAAGATCTCTATTGCTACGATACGTAGACATCTGCAAACGCTATTTCCTTGCAAGGAAGTGTCGCATTTACATTCAATTGAAGTGTAGACGAGGAATACATAACACTTCGCAAATCATATTATATCTTACCATGAAACATAGAAATGAGATGCGATATCGCGTTTTAAGAATCACAAGAACTCTATTGCTACGATACGTAGACATCAGCAAACGCTATTTCCTAGCAAGGAAGTGTCGCATTTACATTCATTTGAAGTGTAGACGAGGAATACATGACACTTCGCAAATCATATTATATCTTACCATGAAACATAGAAATGAGATGCGATATCCCGTTTTAAGAAGCATTTGAACTCTATTGCTACGATACGTAGACGTCTGCAAACCCTATTTCTTTGCAAGGAAGTGTCGCATTTACATCCATTTGAAGTGTAGACGAGGAATGCATAACACTTCGCACTGAATATTATATCTTAACATGAAACATAGATATGAGATTCTATATCTCGTTTTAAGAAGCATTTGAACTCTATTGCTATGGTACCTAGACATCTGCAGACGCTATTTCCTAGCAAGGAAGTGTCGCATTTACATTCATTTGAAGTGTAGACGAGGAATACATTACACTTCGCAAATCATATTATATCTTACCATGAAACATAGAAATGAGATGCGATATCGCGTTTTAAGAAGCATTAGAAATCTATTGCTACGATACGTAGACATCTGCAAACGCTATTTCCTAGCGAGGAAGTGTCGTATTCACATTCATTTGAATTGTGGACGAGGAATACATAACACACTGCAAATCATATTATATCTTACCATGAAACATAGAAATGAGGTGTGATATCGCGTTTTAAGAAGCATTAGAACTCTATTGCTACGATACCTAGACATCTGCAGAAGCTATTTCCTAGCAAGGAAGTGTCGCATTTACATTCATTTGAAGTGTAGACGAGGAATACATGACACTTCGCAAATCATATTAAATCTTACCATGAAACATATAAATGAGATGCGATATCGCGTTTTAAGAAGCATTAGAACTCTATTGCTACGATACGTAGACATCTGCAAACGCTATTTCCTTGCCAGAAAGTGTCGCATTTACATACTTCTGAAGTGAATACGAGGTATACATAACACTTTACAATGAATATTATATCTTATCATGAAACATAGAAATGAGGTGCGATATCGCGTTTTAAGAATCATAAGAATTCTATTGCTACGATACGTAGACATCTGCAAACGCTACTTCCTTGCAAGGAAGTGTCGCATTTACATTCATTTGAAGTGTAGACGAGGAATACATAACACTTCGCAAATCATATTATATCTTACCATGAAACATATAAATGAGATGCGATATCGCGTTTTAAGAAGCATTAGAACTCTATTGCTATGATACCTAGACATCTGCAGACGCTATTTCCTAGCAAGGAAGTGTCGCATTTACATTCATTTGAAGTGTAGACCAGGAATACATGACACTTCGCAAATCATCTTAAATCTTACCATGAAACATATAAATGAGATGCGATATCGCGTTTTAAGAAGCATTTGAACTCTATTGCTACGATACGTAGACATCTGCAAACGCTATTTCCTGGCAAGGAAGTGTCGCATTTACATTCATTTGAAGTGTAGGCGAGGAATACATAACACTGCGCAAATCATATTATATCTTACCATGAAACATAGAAATGAGATGCGACATCGCGTTTTAAGAAGCATAAGAACTCTATTGCTTTGATACGTAGACATCTGCAAACGCTATTTCCTAGCAAGGAAGTGTCGCATGTACATTCATTTGAATCGTAGACGAGGAATGCATAACACTTCGCAATGAATATTATATCTTACCATGAAACATAGATATGGGATGCAATATCTCGTTTTAAGAAGCATTTGAACTCTATTGCTATGACACCTAGACATCTGCAGACGCTATTTCCTAGCAAGGAAGTGTCGCATTTACATTCATTTGAAGTGTAGACGAGGAATACCTTACACTTCGCAAATCATATTATATCTTACCATGAAACATAGAAATGAGATGCGATATTGTGTTTTGAGAAGCATTAGAACTCTATCGCTACGATACCTAGACATCTGCAGACGCTATTTCCTTTCAAGGAAGTGTCGCATTCACATTCATTTGAAGTGTAGACGAGGAATACATAACACTTCGCAAATCATATTATATCTTACCATGAAACATAGAAATGAGATGCGATATCGCGTTTTAAGAAGCATTAGAACTCTATTGCCACGATAGGTAGACATCTGCAAACGATATTTCCTTGCAAGGAAGTGTCGCATTTACATTCATTTGAAGTGAAGACGAGGAATACATAACACTACGCAAATCATATTATATCTTACCATGAAACATAGAAATGAGATGCGATATCGCGTTTTAAGAAGCATTAGAACTCTATTGCTACGATAGGTAGACATCTGCAAACGCTATTTCCTTGCAAGGAAGTGTCGCATTTACATTCATTTGAATTGTAGACGAGGAATACATAACACTACGCAAATCATATTATATCTTACCATGAAACATAGAAATGAGATGCGATATCGCGTTTTAAGAATGACAAGAACTCTATTGCTACGATACGTAGACATCAGCAAACGCTATTTCCTAGCAAGGAAGTGTTGCATTTACATTCATTTGAAGTGTAGACGAGGAATACATGACACTTCGCAAATCATATTATATCTTACCAAGAAACATAGAAATGAGATGGCGATATCCCGTTTTAAGAAGCATTTGAACTCTATTGCTACGATACGTAGACGTCTGCAAACCCTATTTCTTTGCAAGGAAGTGTCGCATTTACATCCATTTGAAGTGTAGACGAGGAATGCATAACACTTCGCAATGAATATTATATCTTAACATGAAACATAGATATGAGATTCTATATCTCGTTTTAAGAAGCATTTGAACTCTATTGCTATGGTACCTAGACATCTGCAGACGCTATTTCCTAGCAAGGAAGTGTCGCATTTACATTCATTTGAAGTGTAGACGAGGAATACATTACACTTCGCAAATCATATTATATCTTACCATGAAACATAGAAATGAGATGCGATATCGCGTTTTAAGAAGCATTAGAAATCTATTGCTACGATACGTAGACATCTGCAAACGCTATTTCCTAGCGAGGAAGTGTCGTATTCACATTCATTTGAATTGTGGACGAGGAATACATAACACACTGCAAATCATATTATATCTTACCATGAAACATAGAAATGAGATGTGATATCGCGTTTTAAGAAGCATTAGAACCCTATTGCTACGATACCTAGACATCTGCAGAAGCTATTTCCTAGCAAGGAAGTGTCGCATTTACATTCATTTGAAGTGTAGACGAGGAATACATGACACTTCGCAAATCATATTAAATCTTACCATGAAACATATAAATGAGATGCGATATCGCGTTTTAAGAAGCATTAGAACTCTATTGCTACGATACGTAGACATCTGCAAACGCTATTTCCTTGCAAGAAAGTGTCGCATTTACATACTTCTGAAGTGAATACGAGGTATACATAACACTTTACAATGAATATTATATCTTATCATGAAACATATAAATGAGATGCGATGTCGCGTTTTAAGAAGCATTTGAAATCTATTGCTACAATACGTAGACATCTGCAAACGCTATTTCCTAGCAAGGAAGTGTCGCATTTACATTCATTTGAAGTGTAGGCGAGGAATACATAACACTTCGCAAATCATATTATATCTTACCATGAAACATAGAAATGAGATGCGACATCGCGTTTTAAGAAGCATAAGAACTCTATTGCTTTGATACGTAGACATCTGCAAACGCTATTTCCTAGCAAGGAAGTGTCGCATGTACATTCGTTTGAATCGCAGACGAGGAATGCATAACACTTCGCAATGAATATTATGTCTTACCATGAAACATAGATATGGGATGCAATATCTCGTTTTAAGAAGCATTTGAACTCTATTGCTATGATACCTAGACATCTGCAGACGCTATTTCCTAGCAAGGAAGTGTCGCATTTACATTCATTTGAAGTGTAGACGAGGAATACATGACACTTCGCAAATCATATTAAATCTTACCATGAAACATATAAATGAGATGCGATATCGCGTTTTAAGAAGCATTAGAACTCTATTGCTACGATACGTAGACATCTGCAAACGCTATTTCCTTGCAAGAAAGTGTCGCATTTACATACTTCTGAAGTGAATACGAGGTATACATAACACTTTACAATGAATATTATATCTTATCATGAAACATAGAAATGAGATGCGATATCGCGTTTTAAGAATCATAAGAATTCTATTGCTACGATACGTAGACATCTGCAAGCGCTACTTCCTTGCAAGGAAGTGTCGCATTTACATTCATTTGAAGTGTAGACGAGGAATACATAACACTTCGCAAATCATATTATATCTTACCATGAAACATATAAATGAGATGCGATATCGCGTTTTAAGAAGCATTAGAACTCTATTGCTATGATACCTAGACATCTGCAGACGCTATTTCCTAGCAAGGAAGTGTCGCATTTACATTCATTTGAAGTGTAGACGAGGAATACATGACACTTCGCAAATCATATTAAATCTTACCATGAAACATATAAATGAGATGCGATATCGCGTTTTAAGAAGCATTTGAACTCTATTGCTACGATACGTAGACATCTGCAAACGCTATTTCCTAGCAAGGAAGTGTCGCATTTACATTCATTTGAAGTGTAGGCGAGGAATACATAACAATGCGCAAATCATATTATATCTTACCATGAAACATAGAAATGAGATGCGACATCGCGTTTTAAGAAGCATAAGAACTCTATTGCTTTGATACGTAGACATTTGCAAACGCTATTTCCTAGCAAGGAAGTGTCGCACGTACATTCATTTGAATCGTAGACGAGGAATGCATAACACTTCGCAATGAATATTATATCTTACCATGAAACATAGATATGGGATGCAATATCTCTTTTTAAGAAGCATTTGAACTCTATTGCTATGATACCTAGACATCTGCAGACGCTATTTCCTAGCAAGGAAGTGTCGCATTTACATTCATTTGAAGTGTAGACGAGGAATACCTTACACTTCGCAAATCATATTATATCTTACCATGAAACATAGAAATGAGATGTGATATCGCGTTTTGAGAAGCATTAGAACTCTATTGCTACGATACCTAGACATCTGCAGAAGCTATTTCCTAGCAAGGAAGTGTCGCATTTACATTCATTTGAAATGTAGACGAGGAATACATGACACTTCGCAAATCATATTAAATCTTACCATGAAACATATAAATGAGATGCGATATCGCGTTTTAAGAAGCATTAGAACTCTATTGCTACGATACGTAGACATCTGCAAACGCTATTTCCTTGCAAGAAAGTGTCGCATTTACATACTTCTGAAGTGAATACGAGGTATACATAACACTTTACAATGAATATTATATCTTATCATGAAACATAGAAATGAGATGCGATATCGCGTTTTAAGAATCATATGAATTCTATTGCTACGATACGTAGATATCTGCAAACGCTATTTCCTTGCAAGGAAGTGTCGCATTTACATTCATTTGAAGTGTAGACGAGGAATACATAACACTTCGCAAATCATATTATATCTTACCATGGAACATAGAAATGGGATGCGATATCGCATTTTAAGGAGCATTAGAAATCTATTGCTACGATACGTAGACATCTGCAAACGCTATTTCCTAGCAAGGAAGTGTCGCATTTACATTCATTTGAAGTGTAGACGAGGAATACATAACACTTCGCCAATCATATTATGTCTTACCATGAAACATAGAAATGAGATGCGATATCGCGTTTTAAGAAGCATTAGAACTCTATTGCTACGATAGGTAGACATCTGCAAACGCTATTTTCCTTGCAAGGAAGTGTCGCATTTACATTCATTTGAAGTGTCGACGAGGAATACATAACACTTCGCAAATCATATTATATCCTACCATGAAACATAGAAATGAGATGCGATATCGCGTTTTAAGAAGCATTAGAAATCTATTGCTACGATACGTAGACATCTGCAATCGCTATTTCCTAGCGAGGAAGTGTCGCATTTACATTCATTTGAAGTGTAGGCGAGGAATACATAACACTTCGCAAATCATATTATATCTTACCATGAAACATAGAAATGAGATGCGACATCGCGTTTGAAGAAGCATAAGAACTCTATTGCTTTGATACGTAGACATCTGCAAACGCTATTTCCTAGCAAGGAAGTGTCGCATGTACATTCGTTTGAATCGTAGACGAGGAATGCATAACACTTCGCAATGAATATTATATCTTACCATGAAACATAGAAATGAGATGCGATATCGCGTTTTAACAAGCATTAGAACTCTATTGCTACGATAGGTAGACATCTGCAAACGCTATTTCCTTGCAAGGAAGTGTCGTATTTACATTCATTTGAAGTGTAGACGAGGAATACATAACACTTCGCAAATCATATTATATCTTACCATGAAACATAGAAATGAGATGGGATATCGCGTTTTAAGTAGCATTAGAACTCTGTCGCTACGATACCTAGACATCTGCAGACGCTATTTCCTAGCAAGGAAGTGTCGCATTTACATTCATTTGAAGTGTAGACGTGGAATACATAACACTTCGCAAATCATATTATATCTTACCATGAAACATAGAAATGAGATGCGATATCGCGTTTTAAGAAGCATTAAAAATCTATTGCTACGATACGTAGACATCTGCAAACGCTATTTGCTTGCTAGGAAGTGTCGCATTCACATTCATTTGAAGTGTAGACGAGGAATACATGACACTCCGCAAATCATATTATATCTTACCATGAAACATAGAAATGAGATGCGACATCGCGTTTTAAGTATCATAAGAACTCCATTGCTACGATACGTAGACATCTGCAAACGCTATTTCCTTGCAAGGAAGTGTCGCATTTACATTCATTTGTATCGTAGACGAGGAATGCATAACACTTCGCAAATCATATTATATCTTACCATGAAACATAGAAATGAGATGCGATATCGCGTTTTAAGAATCATAAGAACACTATTGCTACGATAGGTAGACATCTGCAAACGCTATTTCCTTGCAAGGAAGTGCCGCATTTACATTCATTTGAAACGTATACGAGGAATGAATAACACTTCGCAATGAATATTATATCTTATCAAGAAACATAGATATGAGATGCTATATCTCGTTTTAAGGAGCATTTGAACTCTATTGCTACGATACCTAGACATCTGCAGATGCTATTTCCTAGCAAGGAAGTGTCGCATTTGCATTCATTTGAAGTGTAGACGAGGAATGCATGACACTTCACAAATCACATTATATCTTACCATGAAACATAGAAATGAGATGCGACATCGCGTTTTAAGAATCATAAGAACACTATTGCTACGATAGGTAGACATCTGCAGACGCTATTTCCTTTCAAGGAAGTGTCGCATTTACATTCATTTGAAGTGTAGACGAGGAGTAGATAACACTTCGCAAATCATATTATATCTTACATGAAACATAGAAATGAGATGCGATATCGCGTTTTAAGAATCATAAGAACTCTATTGCTACGATACGTAGACATCTGCAAACGCTATTTCCTTGCAAGGAAGTGTCGCATTTACATTCATTTGAAGTGTAGACGAGGAATACATAACACTTCGCAAATCATATTATATCTTACCATGAAACATAGAAATGAGATGCGATATTGTGTTTTGAGAAGCATTAGAACTCTATCGCTACGATACCTAGACATCTGCAGACGCTATTTCCTTTCAAGGAAGTGTCGCATTCACATTCATTTGAAGTGTAGACGAGGAATACATAACACTTCGCAAATCATATTATATCTTACCATGAAACATAGAAATGAGATGCGATATCGCGTTTTAAGAAGCATTAGAACTCTATTGCTACGATAGGTAGACATCTGCAAACGCTATTTCCTTGCAAGGAAGTGTCGCATTTACATTCATTTGAAGTGTAGACGAGGAATACATAACACTACGCAAATCATATTATATCTTACCATGAAACATAGAAATGAGATGCGATATCGCGTTTTAAGAATCACAAGAACTCTATTGCTACGATACGTAGACATCAGCAAACGCTATTTCCTAGCAAGGAAGTGTCGCATTTACATTCATTTGAAGTGTAGACGAGGAATACATTACACTCCGCAAATCATATTATATCTTACCATGAAACATAGAAATGAGATGCGATATCGCGTTTTAAGAAGCACTAGAAATCTATTGCTACGATACGTAGACATCTGCAAACGCTATTTCCTAGCGAGGAAGTGTCGTATTCACATTCATTTGAATTGTGGACGAGGAATACATAACACACTGCAAATCATATTATATCTTACCATGAAACATAGAAATGAGATGTGATATCGCGTTTTAAGAAGCATTAGAACTCTATTGCTACGATACCTAGACATCTGCAGAAGCTATTTCCTAGCAAGGAAGTGTCGCATTTACATTCATTTGAAGTGTAGACGAGGAATACATGACACTTCGCAAATCATATTAAATCTTACCATGAAACATATAAATGAGATGCGATATCGCGTTTTAAGAAGCATTAGAACTCTATTGCTACGATACGTAGACATCTGCAAACGCTATTTCCTTGCAAGAAAGTGTCGCATTTACATTCATTTGAAGTGTCCACGAGGAATACATAACACTTCGCAAGTCATATTATATCTTACCATGAAACATAGAAATGAGATGCGATATCGCGTTTTAAGAAGCATTAGAAATCTATTGCTACGATACGTAGATATCTGCAATCGCTATTTCCTAGCGAGGAAGTGTCGCATTTACATTCATTTGAAGTGTAGGCGAGGAGTAGATAACACTTCGCAAATCATATTATATCTTACATGAAACATAGAAATGAGATGCGATATCGCGTTTTAAGAATCACAAGATCTCTATTGCTACGATACGTAGACATCTGCAAACGCTATTTCCTTGCAAGGAAGTGTCGCATTTACATTCATTTGAAGTGTAGACGAGGAATACATAACACTACGCAAATCATATTATATCTTACCATGAAACATAGAAATGAGATGCGATATCGCGTTTTAAGAATCACAAGAACTCTATTGCTACGATACGTAGACATCAGCAAACGCTATTTCCTAGCAAGGAAGTGTCGCATTTACATTCAGTTGAAGTGTAGACGAGGAATACATGACACTTCGCAAATCATATTATATCTTACCATGAAACATAGAAATGAGATGCGATATCCCGTTTTAAGAAGCATTTGAACTCTATTGCTACGATACGTAGACGTCTGCAAACCCTATTTCTTTGCAAGGAAGTGTCGCATTTACATCCATTTGAAGTGTAGACGAGGAATGCATAACACTTCGCAATGAATATTATATCTTAACATGAAACATAGATATGAGATTCTATATCTCGTTTTAAGAAGCATTTGAACTCTATTGCTATGGTACCTAGACATCTGCAGACGCTATTTCCTAGCAAGGAAGTGTCGCATTTACATTCATTTGAAGTGTAGACGAGGAATACATTACACTTCGCAAATCATATTATATCTTACCATGAAACATAGAAATGAGATGCGATATCGCGTTTTAAGAAGCATTAGAAATCTATTGTTACGATACGTAGACATCTGCAAACGCTATTTCCTAGCGAGGAAGTGTCGTATTCACATTCATTTGAATTGTGGACGAGGAATACATAGCACACTGCAAATCATATTATATCTTACCATGAAACATAGAAATGAGGTGTGATATCGCGTTTTAAGAAGCATTAGAACTCTATTGCTACGATACCTAGACATCTGCAGAAGCTATTTCCTAGCAAGGAAGTGTCGCATTTACATTCATTTGAAGTGTAGACGAGGAATACATGACACTTCGCAAATCATATTAAATCTTACCATGAAACATATAAATGAGATGCGATATCGCGTTTTAAGAAGCATTAGAACTCTATTGCTACGATACGTAGACATCTGCAAACGCTATTTCCTTGGAAGGAAGTGTCGCATTTACATTCATCTGAAGTGTAGACGAGGAATACATAACACTTCGCAAATCATATTATAACTTACCATGAAACATAGAAATGAGATGCGATATCGCGTTTTAAGAATCATAAGAACTCTATTGCTACGATACGTAGACATCTGCAAACGCTATATCCTTGCAAGGAAGTGTCGCATTTACATTCATTTGAAGTGTAGACGAGGAATACGTAACACTTCGCAAATCATATTATAACTTACCATGAAACATAGGAATGAGATGCGATATCGCGTTTTAAGAAGCATTAGAACTCTATTGCTAGGATACGTAGACATCTGCAAACGCTATTTCCTAGCGAGGAAGGGTCGCATTCACATTCATTTGAATCGTAGACGAGGAATACATAACACTTCGCAATGAATATTATATCTTATCATGAAACATAGATATGAGATGCAATATCTCGTTTTAAGAAGCATTTGAACACTATTGCTTCGATACGTAGACGTCTGCAAACGCTAATTCCTTGGAAGGAAGTGTCGCATTTACATTCATCTGAAGTGTAGACGAGGAATACATAACACTTCGCAAATCATATTATAACTTACCATGAAACATAGAAATGAGATGCGATATCGCGTTTTAAGAATCATAAGAACTCTATTGCTACGATACGTAGACATCTGCAAACGCTATATCCTTGCAAGGAAGTGTCGCATTTACATTCATTTGAAGTGTAGACGAGGAATACGTAACACTTCGCAAATCATATTATAACTTACCATGAAACATAGGAATGAGATGCGATATCGCGTTTTAAGAAGCATTAGAACTCTATTGCTAGGATACGTAGACATCTGCAAACGCTATGTCCTAGCGAGGAAGGGTCGCATTCACATTCATTTGAAGTGTAGACGAAGAATACACAACACTTCGCAAATCATGTTATATCTTACCATGAGACATAGAAATGAGATGCGATATCACGTTTCAAGAATCATATGAACTCTATTGCTATGATACGTAGACATCTGAAAACGCTATTTGCTTGCAAGGAAGTGTCGCATTTACATTCATTTGAATCGTAGACGAGGAATGCATAACACTTCGCAATGAATATTATATCTTATCATGAAACATAGATATGAGATGCAATATCTCGTTTTAAGAAGCATTTGAACTCTATTGCTTCGATACGTAGACGTCTGCAAACGCTATTTCCTTGCAAGGAAGTGTCGCATTTACATTCCTTTGAAGTGTAGACGAGGAATGCATGATACTTCGCAAATCATATTATATCTTACCATGAAACATAGAAATGAGATGCGATATCGCGTTTTAAGAAGCATTAGAACACTATTGCTACGATAGGTAGACATTTGCAAACGCTATTTCCTTGCAAGGAAGTGTCGCATTTACATTCATTTAAATCGTAGACGTGGAATGCATAACAATTCGCAATGAATATTATATCTTATCATGAAACATAGATATGAGATGCGATATCGCGTTTTAAGAAGCATTAGAACACTATTGCTACGATAGGTAGACATTTGCAAACACTATTTCCTAGCAAGGAAGTGTCGCATTTACATTCATTTGAATCGTAGACGAGGAATGCATAACACTTCGCAATGAATATTATATCTTATCATGAAACATAGATATGAGATGCAATATCTCGTTTTAAGAAGCATTTGAACTCTATTGCTTCGATACGTAGACATCTGCAAACGCTATTTCCTTGCAAGGAAGTGTCGCATTTACATTCATTTGAATCGTAGACGTGGAATGCATAACACTTCGCAATGAATATTATATCTTATCATGAAACATAGATATGAGAAGCAATATCTCGCTTTAAGAAGCATTTGTACTCTATTGCTTCGACACGTAGACATCTGCAAACGCTATTTCCTTCGAAGGAAGTGTCGCATTTACATTCATTTGAAGTGTAGACGAGGAATACATAACACTTCGCAAATCATATTATATTTTACCTTGAAACATAGAAATGAGATGCGATATCGCGTTTTAAGAAGCATTAGAACACTATTGCTACGATAGGTAGACATTTGCAAACGCTATTTCCTTGCAAGGAAGTGTCGCATTTACATTCATTTGAATCGTAGACGTGGAATGCATAACACTTCGCAATGAATATTATATCTTATCATGAAACATAGATATGAAATGCGATATCGCGTTTTAAGAAGCATTAGAACACTATTGCTACGATAGGTAGACATTTGCAAACGCTATTTCCTTGCAAGGAAGTGTCGCATTTACATTCATTTGAATCGTAGGCGAGGAATGCATAACACTTCGCAATGAATATTATATCTTATCATGAAACATAGATATGAGATGCAATATCTCGTTTTAAGAAGCATTTGAACTCTATTGCTTTGATACGTAGTCATCTTCAAACGCTATTTCCTTGCAAGGAAGTGTCGCATTTACATTCATTTGAAGTGTAGACGAGGAATACATAACACTTCGCAAATCATGTTATATCTTACCATGAAACATAGAAATGAGATGCGATATCGCGTTTTAAGAATCATAAGAACTCTATTGCTACGATACGTAGACAACTGCAAACGCTATTTCCTTGCAAGGAAGTGTCGCATTTACATTCATTTGAAGCGTACACGAGGAATACATGATACTTCGCAAATCATATTATATCTTACCATGAAACATAGATATGAGATGCAATATCTAGTTATAAGTAGCATTTGAACTCGATTGCTTCGATACGTAGACGTCTGCAAACGCTTTTTCCTTGCAAGGAAGTGTCGCATTTACATTCATTTGAAGTATAGACGAGGAATACATGACACTTCGCAAATCATATTATATCTTACCATGAAACATAGAAAAGAGATGCGATATCGCGTTTTAAGAATCATAAGAACACTATTGCTTCGATACGTAGACATCTGCAAACGCTATTTCCTTGCAAGGAAGTGTCGCATTCACATTCACTTGAAATATAGACGAGGAATACATAACACTTCGCAAATAATGTTATATCTTACCATGAAACATAGAAATGAGATGCAATATCGCGTTTTAAGAACCATATGAACTCTATTGCTACGATAGGTAGACATCTGCAAACGCTATTTCCTTGCAGGGAAGTGTCTCATTTACATTCATTTGAAATGTAGACGAGGAATACATACCACTTCGCAAATCATATTATACCTTACCATGAAACATAGAAATGAGATGCAATATCTCGCTTTAAGAAGCATTTGAACTCTATTGCTTCGATACGTAGACATCTGCAAACGCTATTTCCTTGCAAGGAAGTGTCGCATTTACATTCATTTGAAGTGTAGACGAGGAATACATAACACTTCGCAAATCATATTATATTTTACCTTGAAACATAGAAATGAGATGCGATATCGCGTTTTAAGAAGCATTAGAACACTATTGCTAAGATAGGTAGACATTTGCAAACGCTATTTCCTTGCAAGGAAGCGTCGCATTTACATTCATTTGAATCGTAGACGAGTAACGCATATCACTTCGCAAATCATATTATACCTTACCATGAAACATAGAAATGAGATGCGATATCGCGTTTTAAGAATCATAAGAACTCTATTGCTACGATACGTAGACATCTGCAAACGCTATTTCCTAGCTGGGAAGTATCGCATTCACATTCATTTGAAGTGTGGACGAAGAATACACAACACTTCGCAAATCATGTTGTATCTTACCATGAATCATAGATATGAGATGCGATATCACGTTTGAAGAATCTTATGAACTCTATTGCTACGATACGTAGACATCTGCAAACGCTATTTCCTTGCAAGGAAGTGTCGCATTTACTTTCATTAGAAGTGTAGACGAAGAATACATGACACTTCGCAATGAATATTATATCTTATCATGAAACATAGGTATGAGATGCAATATCTCGTTTTAAGAAGCATTAGAACTATATTGCTACGATACCTAGACACCTGCAGACGCTATTTCCTAGCGAGGAAGTGTCGCATTCACATTCATTTGAAGTGTAGAGGAGGAATACATAACACTTCGCAAATCATATTATACCTTACCATGAAATATAGAAATGACATGCGATTTCGCGTTTTAAGAATCATAAGAACTCTATTGCTACGATACGTAGACATCTGCAAACGCTATTTCCTTGAAGGAAGTGCCGCATTTACATTCATTTGAATCGTAGACGGGAATACATAACACTTCGCAATGAATATTATATCTTATCATGAAACATAGATATGAGATGCAATATCTCGTTTTAAGAAGCATTTGAACTCTACTGCTTCGATACGTAGACGTCTGCAAACGCTATTTCCTTGCAAGGAAGTGTCGCATTTACATTCCTTTGAAGTGTAGACGAGGAATACATGATACTTCGCAAATCATGTTATATCTTACCATGAAACATAGAAATGAGATGCGATATCGCGTTTTAAGAAGCATTAGAACACTATTGCTACGATAGGTAGACATTTGCAAACGCTATTTCCTTGCAAGGAAGTGTCGCATTTACATTCATTTGAAGTGCAGACGAGGAATACATAACACTTCGCAAATCATATTATATCATACCATGAAACATAGAAAAGAGTTGCGATATCGCGTTTTAAGAATAATAAGAACTCTATTGCTTCGATACGTAGACATCTGCAAACGCTATTTCCTTGCAAGGAAGTGTCGCATTCACATTCACTTGAAGTATAGACGAGGAATACATAACACTTCGCAAATAATGTTATATCTTACCATGAAACATAGAAATGAGATGCAATATCGCGTTTTAAGAACCATATGAACTCTATTGCTACGATAGGTAGACATCTGCAAACGCTATTTCCTTGCAGGGAAGTGTCGCATTTACATTCATTTGAATTGTAGACGAGGAATACATATCACTTCGCAAATCATATTATACCTTACCATGAAACATAGAAATGAGATGCGATATCGCGTTTTAAGAATCATAAGAACTCTATTGCTACGATACGTAGACATCTGCAAACGCTATTTCCTTGCAAGGAAGTGTCGCATTTACATTCCTTTGAAGAGTAGACGAGGAATACATAACACTTCGCAAATCATATTATATCTTACCATGAAACATAGAAATGAGATGCGATATCGAGTTCTAAGAATCATAAGAACTCTATTGCTACGATACGTAGACATCTGCAAACGCTATTTCCTTGCAAGGAAGTGTCGCATTTACATTCATTTGAAATGTAGACGAGGAATACATATCACTTCGCAAATCATATTATACCTTACCATGAAACATAGAAATGAGATGCGATATCGCGTTTTAAGAATCATAAGAACTCTATTGCTACGATACGTAGACATCTGCAAACGCTATTTCCTTGCAAGGAAGTGTCGCATTTACATTCATTTGAATCGTAGACGAGGAATACATGATACTTCGCAAATCATATTATATCTTACCATGAAACATAGAAATGAGATGCGATATCGCGTTTTTGGAAGCATTAGAACACTATTGCTACGATAGGTAGACATCTGCAAACGCTATTTCCTTGCAGGGAAGTGTCGCATTTACATTCATTTGAAATGTAGACGAGGAATACATATTACTTCGCAAATCATATTATACCTTACCATGAAACATAGAAATGAGATGCGATATCGCGTTTTAAGAATCATAAGAACTCTATTGCTACGATACGTAGACATCTGCAAACGCTATTTCCTTGGAAGGAAGTGTCGCATTTACATTCCTTTGAAGTGTAGACGAGGAATACATAACACTTCGCAAATCATATTATATCTTACCATGTAACATAGAAATGAGATGCGATATCGAGTTCTAAGAATCATAAGAACTCTATTGCTACGATACGTAGACATCTGCAAACGCTATTTCCTTGCAAGGAAGTGTCGCATTTACATTCATTTGAATCGTAGACGAGGAATGCATAACACTTCGCACATCATATTATATCTTACCATGAAACATAGAAATGAGATGCGATATCGCGTTTTAAGAAGCATGAGAACTCTATTGCTACGATAGGTAGACATCTGCAAACGCTATTTCCTAGCGACGAAGTGTCGCATTCACATTCATTTGAAGTGTAGACGAGGAATACATAACACTTCGCAATTCATACTATATCTTACCATGAAACATAGAAATGAGATGCGATATCGCGTTTTAGGAAGCATTAGAACACTATTGCTACGATAGGTAGACATTTGTAAACGCTATTTCCTTGCAAGGAAGTGTCGCATTTACATTCATTTGGATCGTAGACGAGGAATGCATAACACTTCGCAATGAATATTATATCTTATCATGAAACATAGATATGAGATGCGATATCGCGATTTAAGAAGCATTAGAACACTATTGCTACGATAGGTAGACATTTGCAAACGCTATTTCCTTGCAAGGAAGTGTCGCATTTACATTCATTTGAATCGTAGACGAGGAATGCATAACACTTCGCAAATCATATTATATCTTATCATGAAACATAGATATGAGATGCGATATCGCGATTTAAGAAGCATTAGAACACTATTGCTACGATAGGTAGACATTTGCAAACGCTATTTCCTTGCATGGAAGTGTCGCATTTACATTCATTTGAATCGTAGACGAGGAATGCATAACACTTCGCACATCATATTATATCTTACCATGAAACATAGAAATGAGATGCGATATTGCGTTCTAAGAAGCATGAGAACTCTATTGCTACGATAGGTAGACATCTGCAAACGCTATTTCCTAGCGACGAAGTGTCGCATTCACATTCATTTGAAGTGTAGACGAGGAATACATAACACTTCGCAATTCATACTATATCTTACCATGAAACATAGAAATGAGATGCGATATCGCGTTTTAAGAAGCACTAGAAAGCTATTGCTACGATACGTAGAGATCTGCAAACGCTATTTCCTAGCGAGGAAGTATCGCACTCACATTCACTTGAAGTGTAGGCGTGGAATACATAACACTTTGCAAATCATGTTATATCTTACCATGAAACATAGAAATGAGATGCGATATCGAGTTCTAAGAATCATAAGAACTCTATTGCTACGATACGTAGACATCTGCAAACGCTATTTCCTTGCAAGGAAGTGTCGCATTTACATTCATTTGAAGTGTACACGAGGAATACATGACACTTCGCAAATCATATTATATCTTACCATGAAACATAGATATGAGATGCAACATCTCGTTTTATGAAGCATTTGAACTCTATTGCTTCGATACCTAGACATCTGTAAACGCTATTTCCATGCAAGGAAGTGTCGCATTTACATTCATTTGAATCGTAGACGAGGAATGCATAACACTTCGTAATGAATATTATATCTTATCATGAAACATAGATATGAGATGCAACATCTCGTTTTAAGAAGCATTTGAACTCTATTGCTTCGATACGTAGACATCTGTAAACGCTATTTCCATGCAAGGAAGTGTCGCATTTACATTCATTTGAAATGTAGACGAGGAATACATATCACTTCGCAAATCATATTATACCTTACCATGAAACATAGAAATGAGATGCGATATCGCGTTTTAAGAATCATAAGAACTCTATTGCTACGATACGTAGACATCTGCAAACGCTATTTCCTAGCTGGGAAGTATCGCATTCACATTCATTTGAAGTGTGGACGAAGAATACACAACACTTCGCAAATCATGTTGTATCTTACCATGAATCACAGATATGAGATGCGATATCACGTTTGAAGAATCATATAAACTCTATTGCTACGATACCTAGACATCTGCAGACGCTATTTCCTAGCGAGGAAGTGTCGCATTCACATTCATTTGAAGTGTAGACGAGGAATACATAACACTTCGCAAATCATGTTATATCTTACCATGAAACATAGAAATGAGATGCGATATCGCGTTTTAAGAATCATATGAACTCTATTGCTACGATACGTAGACATCTGCAAACGCTGTTTCCTTGCAAGGAAGTGTCGCATTTACTTTCATTTGAATCGTAGACGAGGAATGCATAACACTTCGTAATGAATATTATATCTTATCATGAAACATAGATATGAGATGCGATATCTCGTTTTAAGAAGCATTTGAACTCTATTGCTTCGATACGTAGACATCTGCAAACGCTATTTCCTTGCAAGGGAGTGTCGCATTTACGTTCATTTGAAGTGTAGACGGGGAATAGATGACACTTCGCAAATCATATTATATCATACCATGAAACATAGAAATGAGATGCGATATCGCGTTCTAAGAAGCATCAAAAATCCATTGCTACAATACGTAGACATCGGTAAACGCTATTTCCTTGCAAGGAAGTGTCGCATTTACATTCATTTGAATCGTAGACGAGGAATGCATAACACTTCGCACATCATATTATATCTTACCATGAAACATAGAAATGAGATGCGATATCGCGATTTAAGAAGCATGAGAACTCTATTGCTACGATAGGTAGACATCTGCAAACGCTATTTCCTAGCGACGAAGTGTCGCATTCACATTCATTTGAAGTGTAGACGAGGAATACATAACACTTCGCAATTCATACTATATCTTACCATGAAGCATAGAAATGAGATGCGATATCGCGTTTTAAGGAGCACTAGAAAGCTATTGCTACGATACGTAGAGATCTGCAAACGCTATTTCCTAGCGAGGAAGTATCGCATTCACATTCACTTGAAGTGTAGGCGTGTAATACATAACACTTGGCAAATCACGTTATATCTTACCATGAAACATAGAAATGAGATGCTATATCGAGTTCTAAGAATCATAAGAACTCTATTGCTACGATACGTAGACATCTGCAAACGCTATTTCCTTGCAAGGAAGTGTCGCATTTACATTCATTTGAAGTGTACACGAGGAATACATGACACTTCGCAAATCATATTATATCTTACCATGAAACATAGATATGAGATGCAACATCTCGTTTTAAGAAGCATTTGAACTCTATTGCTTCGATACCTAGACATCTGTAAACGCTATTTCCATGCAAGGAAGTGTCGCATTTACATTCATTTGAATCGTAGACGAGGAATGCATAACACTTCGTAATGAATATTATATCTTATCATGAAACATAGATATGAGATGCAACATCTCGTTTTAAGAAGCATTTGAACTCTATTGCTTCGATACCTAGACATCTGCAGACGCTATTTCCTAGCGAGGAAGTGTCGCATTCACATTCATTTGAAGTGTAGACGAGGAATACACAACACTTCGCAAATCATGTTATATCTTACCATGAAACATAGAAATGAGATGCGATATCGCGTTTTAAGAATCATATGAACTCTATTGCTACGATACGTAGACATCTGCAAACGCTGTTTCCTTGCAAGGAAGTGTCGCATTTACTTTCATTTGAATCGTAGACGAGGAATGCATAACACTTCGTAATGAATATTATATCTTATCATGAAACATAGATATGAGATGCAATATCTCGTTTTAAGAAGCATTAGAACTCTATTGCTACGATACCTAGACATCTGCAGACGCTATTTCCTAGCGAGGAAGTGTCGCATTCACATTCATTTGAAGTGTAGACGAGGAATACATGATACTTCGCAAATCATATTATATCTTACCATGAAACATAGAAATGAGTTGCGATATCGGGGTTTTAAGATGCATTAGAAAGCTATTGCTACGATACCTAGACATCTGCAGACGCTATTTCCTAGCGAGGAAGTGTCGCATTCACATTCATTTGAAGTGTAGACGAGGAATACATGATACTTCGCAAATCATATTATATCTTACCATGAAACATAGAAATGAGTTGCGATATCGGGGTTTTAAGATGCATTAGAAAGCTATTGCTACGATACGTAGACATCTGCAAACGCTATATCCTAGCGGGGAAGTATCGCATTCACATTCGTTTGTAGTGTAGACGAAGAATACACAACACTTCGCAAATCATGTTATATCTTACCATGAGACATAGAAATGATATGCGATATCACGTTTCAAGAATCATATGAACTCTATTGCTAGGATACGTAGACATCTGCAAACGCTATTTCCTTGCAAGGAAGTGTCGCATTTACATTCATTTGAATCGTAGACGAGGAATACATAACACTTCGCAATGAATATTATATCTTATCATGAAACATAGATGCGAGATGCAATATCTCGTTTTAAGAAGCATTTGAACTCTATTGCTTCGATACGTAGACGTCTGCAAACGCTATTTCCTTGGAAGGA
Source organism: Xylocopa sonorina (assembly GCF_050948175.1). Lineage (NCBI taxonomy): Eukaryota > Metazoa > Arthropoda > Insecta > Hymenoptera > Apidae > Xylocopa > Xylocopa sonorina. Next base: position 164,018 of record NW_027490324.1, read on the forward strand.
AGTGTCGCATTTACATTCATCTGAAGTGTAGACGAGGAATACATAACACTTCGCAATGAATATTATATCTTATCATGAAACATAGATATGAGATGCAATATCTCGTTTTAAGAAGCATTTGAACTCTATTGCTTCGATACGTAGACGTCTGCAAACGCTATTTCCTTGCAAGGAAGTGTCGCATTTACATTCCGTTGAAGTGTAGACGAGGAATACATGATACTTCGCAAATCATATTATATCTTACCATGAAACATAGAAATGAGTTGCGATATCGGGGTTTTAAGAAGCATTAGAAAGCTATTGCTACGATACGTAGACATCTGCAAACGCTATTTCCTAGCGGGGAAGTATCGCATTCACATTCATTTGAAGTGTAGACGAAGAATACACAACACTTCGCAAATCATGTTATATCTTACCATGAGACATAGAAATGTGATGCGATATCGCGTTTTAAGAAGCATTAGAACACTATTGCTACGATAGGTAGACATTTGCAAACGCTATTTCCTTGCAAGGAAGTGTCGCATTTACATTCATTTGAATCGTAGACGTGGAATGCATAACACTTCGCAATGAATATTATATCTTATCATGAAACATAGATATGAGATGCAATATCTCGTTTTAAGAAGCATTTGAACTCTATTGCTTCGATACGTAGACGTCTGCAAACGCTATTTCCTTGGAAGAAAGTGTCGCATTTACATTCATCTGAAGTGTAGACGAGGAATACATAACACTTCGCAAATCATATTATATCTTACCATGAAACATAGAAATGAGATGCGATATCGCGTTCAAAGAAGCTTCAGAAATCCATTGCTACGATACGTAGACATCTGCAAATGCTATTTCCTTGCAAGGAAGTGTCGCGTTTACATTCATTTGAAATGTAGACGAGGAATACATATCACTTCGCAAATCATATTATACCTTACCATGAAACATAGAAATGAGATGCGATATCGCGTTTTAAGAATCATAAGAACTCTATTGCTACGATACGTAGACATCTGCAAACGCTATTTCCTTGCAAGGAAGTGTCGCATTTACATTCCGTTGAAGTGTAGACGAGGAATACATGATACTTCGCAAATCATATTATATCTTACCATGAAACATAGAAATGAGTTGCGATATCGGTGTTTTAAGAAGCATTAGAAAGCTATTGCTACGATACGTAGACATCTGCAAACGCTATTTCCAAGCGGGGAAGTACCGCATTCACATTCATTTGAAGTGTAGACGAAGAATACACAACACTTCGCAAATCATGTTATATCTTACCACGAGACATAGAAATGAGATGCGATATCACGTTTCAAGAGTCATATGAACTCTATTGCTATGATACGTAGACATCTGCAAACGCTATTTCCTTGCAAGGAAGTGTCGCATTTACATTCATTTGAAACGTAGACGAGGAATGCATAACACTTCGCAATGTATATTATATCTTATCACGAAACATAGATATGAGATGCAATATCTCGTTTTAAGAAGCATTTGGTCTCTATTGCTTCGATACGTAGACGTCTGCAAACGCTATTTCCTTGCAAGGAAGTGTCGCATTTACATTCATTTGGATCGTAGACGAGGAATGCATAACACTTCGCAATGAATATTATATCTTATCATGAAACATAGATATGAGATGCGATATCGCGATTTAAGAAGCATTAGAACACTATTGCTACGATAGGTAGACATTTGCAAACGCTATATCCTTGCAAGGAAGTGTCGCATTTACATTCATTTGAATCGTAGACGAGGAATGCATAACACTTCGCACATCATATTATATCTTACCATGAAACATAGAAATGAGATGCGATATCGCGTTTTAAGAAGCATGAGAACTCTATTGCTACGATAGGTAGACATCTGCAAACGCTATTTCCTAGCGACGAAGTGTCGCATTCACATTCATTTGAAGTGTAGACGAGGAATACATAACACTTCGCAATTCATACTATATCTTACCATGAAACATAGAAATGAGATGCGATATCGCGTTTTAGGAAGCATTAGAACACTATTGCTACGATAGGTAGACATTTGTAAACGCTATTTCCTTGCAAGGAAGTGTCGCATTTACATTCATTTGGATCGTAGACGAGGAATGCATAACACTTCGCAATGAATATTATATCTTATCATGAAACATAGATATGAGATGCGATATCGCGATTTAAGAAGCATTAGAACACTATTGCTACGATAGGTAGACATTTGCAAACGCTATTTCCTAGCGACGAAGTGTCGCATTCACATTCATTTGAAGTGTAGACGAGGAATACATAACACTTCGCAATTCATACTATATCTTACCATGAAACATAGAAATGAGATGCGATATCGCGTTTTAAGAAGCACTAGAAAGCTATTGCTACGATACGTAGAGATCTGCAAACGCTATTTCCTAGCGAGGAAGTATCGCACTCACATTCACTTGAAGTGTAGGCGTGGAATACATAACACTTTGCAAATCATGTTATATCTTACCATGAAACATAGAAATGAGATGCGATATCGAGTTCTAAGAATCATAAGAACTCTATTGCTACGATACGTAGACATCTGCAAACGCTATTTCCTTGCAAGGAAGTGTCGCATTTACATTCATTTGAAGTGTACACGAGGAATACATGACACTTCGCAAATCATATTATATCTTACCATGAAACATAGATATGAGATGCAACATCTCGTTTTAAGAAGCATTTGAACTCTATTGCTTCGATACCTAGACATCTGTAAACGCTATTTCCATGCAAGGAAGTGTCGCATTTACATTCATTTGAATCGTAGACGAGGAATGCATAACACTTCGTAATGAATATTATATCTTATCATGAAACATAGATATGTGATGCAACATCTCGTTTTAAGAAGCATTTGAACTCTATTGCTTCGATACGTAGACATCTGTAAACGCTATTTCCATGCAAGGAAGTGTCGCATTTACATTCATTTGAAATGTAGACGAGGAATACATATCACTTCGCAAATCATATTATACCTTACCATGAAACATAGAAATGAGATGCGATATCGCGTTTTAAGTATCATAAGAACTCTATTGCTACGATACGTAGACATCTGCAAACGCTATTTCCTAGCTGGGAAGTATCGCATTCACATTCGTTTGAAGTGTGGACGAAGAATACACAACACTTCGCAAATCATGTTGTATCTTACCATGAATCACAGATATGAGATGCGATATCACGTTTGAAGAATCATATAAACTCTATTGCTACGATACCTAGACATCTGCAGACGCTATTTCCTAGCGAGGAAGTGTCGCATTCACATTCATTTGAAGTGTAGACGAGGAATACATAACACTTCGCAAATCATGTTATATCTTACCATGAAACATAGAAATGAGATGCGATATCGCGTTTTAAGAATCATATGAACTCTATTGCTACGATACGTAGACATCTGCAAACGCTGTTTCCTTGCAAGGAAGTGTCGCATTTACTTTCATTTGAATCGTAGACGAGGAATGCATAACACTTCGTAATGAATATTATATCTTATCATGAAACATAGATATGAGATGCAACATCTCGTTTTAAGAAGCATTTGAACTCTATTGCTTCGATACGTAGACATCTGTAAACGCTATTTCCATGCAAGGAAGTGTCGCATTTACATTCATTTGATATGTAGACGAGGAATACATATCACTTCGCACATCATATTATATCTAACCATGAAACATAGAAATGAGATGCGATATCGCGTTTTAAGAAGCATTAGAACACTATTGCTACGATAGGTAGACATTTGCAAACGCTATTTCCTTGCAAGGAAGTGTCGCATTTACATTCATTTGAATCGTAGACGTGGAATGCATAACACTTCGCAATGAATATTATATCTTATCATGAAACATAGATATGAGATGCGATATCGCGATTTAAGAAGCATTAGAACACTATTGCTACGATAGGTAGACATTTGCAAACGCTATTTCCTTGCAAGGAAGTGTCGCATTTACATTCATTTGAATCGTAGACGAGGAATGCATAACACTTCGCAATGAATATTATATCTTATCATGAAACATAGATATGAGATGCGATATCGCGATTTAAGAAGCATTAGAACACTATTGCTACGATAGGTAGACATTTGCAAACGCTATTTCCTTGCATGGAAGTGTCGCATTTACATTCATTTGAATCGTAGACGAGGAATGCATAACACTTCGCACATCATATTATATCTTACCATGAAACATAGAAATGAGATGCGATATTGCGTTTTAAGAAGCATGAGAACTCTATTGCTACGATAGGTAGACATCTGCAAACGCTATTTCCTAGCGACGAAGTGTCGCATTCACATTCATTTGAAGTGTAGACGAGGAATACATAACACTTCGCAATTCATACTATATCTTACCATGAAACATAGAAATGAGATGCGATATCGCGTTTTAAGAAGCACTAGAAAGCTATTGCTACGATACGTAGAGATCTGCAAACGCTATTTCCTAGCGAGGAAGTATCGCACTCACATTCACTTGAAGTGTAGGCGTGGAATACATAACACTTTGCAAATCATGTTATATCTTACCATGAAACATAGAAATGAGATGCGATATCGAGTTCTAAGAATCATAAGAACTCTATTGCTACGATACGTAGACATCTGCAAACGCTATTTCCTTGCAAGGAAGTGTCGCATTTACATTCATTTGAAGTGTACACGAGGAATACATGACACTTCGCAAATCATATTATATCTTACCATGAAACATAGATATGAGATGCAACATCTCGTTTTATGAAGCATTTGAACTCTATTGCTTCGATACCTAGACATCTGTAAACGCTATTTCCATGCAAGGAAGTGTCGCATTTACATTCAATTGAATCGTAGACGAGGAATGCATAACACTTCGTAATGAATATTATATCTTATCATGAAACATAGATATGAGATGCAACATCTCGTTTTAAGAAGCATTTGAACTCTATTGCTTCGATACGTAGACATCTGTAAACGCTATTTCCATGCAAGGAAGTGTCGCATTTACATTCATTTGAAATGTAGACGAGGAATACATATCACTTCGCAAATCATATTATACCTTACCATGAAACATAGAAATGAGATGCGATATCGCGTTTTAAGAATCATAAGAACTCTATTGCTACGATACGTAGACATCTGCAAACGCTATTTCCTAGCTGGGAAGTATCGCATTCACATACATTTGAAGTGTGGACGAAGAATACACAACACTTCGCAAATCATGTTGTATCTTACCATGAATCACAGATATGAGATGCGATATCACGTTTGAAGAATCATATAAACTCTATTGCTACGATACCTAGACATCTGCAGACGCTATTTCCTAGCGAGGAAGTGTCGCATTCACATTCATTTGAAGTGTAGACGAGGAATACATAACACTTCGCAAATCATGTTATATCTTACCATGAAACATAGAAATGAGATGCGATATCGCGTTTTAAGAATCATATGAACTCTATTGCTACGATACGTAGACATCTGCAAACGCTGTTTCCTTGCAAGGAAGTGTCGCATTTACTTTCATTTGAATCGTAGACGAGGAATGCATAACACTTCGTAATGAATATTATATCTTATCATGAAACATAGATATGAGACGCGATATCTCGTTTTAAGAAGCATTTGAACTCTATTGCTTCGATACGTAGACATCTGCAAACGCTATTTCCTTGCAAGGAAGTGTCGCATTTACGTTCATTTGAAGTGTAGACGGGGAATAGATGACACTTCGCAAATCATATTATATCATACCATGAAACATAGAAATGAGATGCGATATCGCGTTCTAAGAAGCATCAAAAATCCATTGCTACAATACGTAGACATCGGTAAACGCTATTTCCTTGCAAGGAAGTGTCGCATTTACATTCATTTGAATCGTAGACGAGGAATGCATAACACTTCGCACATCATATTATATCTTACCATGAAACATAGAAATGAGATGCGATATCGCGTTTTAAGAAGCATGAGAACTCTATTGCTACGATAGGTAGACATCTGCAAACGCTATTTCCTAGCGACGAAGTGTCGCATTCACATTCATTTGAAGTGTAGACGAGGAATACATAACACTTCGCAATTCATACTATATCTTACCATGAAGCATAGAAATGAGATGCGATATCGCGTTTTAAGGAGCACTAGAAAGCTATTGCTACGATACGTAGAGATCTGCAAACGCTATTTCCTAGCGAGGAAGTATCGCATTCACATTCACTTGAAGTGTAGGCGTGTAATACATAACACTTGGCAAATCACGTTATATCTTACCATGAAACATAGAAATGAGATGCTATATCGAGTTCTAAGAATCATAAGAACTCTGTTGCTACGATACGTAGACATCTGCAAACGCTATTTCCTTGCAAGGAAGTGTCGCATTTACATTCATTTGAAGTGTACACGAGGAATACATGACACTTCGCAAATCATATTATATCTTACCATGAAACATAGATATGAGATGCAACATCTCGTTTTAAGAAGCATTTGAACTCTATTGCTTCGATACCTAGACATCTGTAAACGCTATTTCCATGCAAGGAAGTGTCGCATTTACATTCATTTGAATCGTAGACGAGGAATGCATAACACTTCGTAATGAATATTATATCTTATCATGAAACATAGATATGAGATGCAACATCTCGTTTTAAGAAGCATTTGAACTCTATTGCTTCGATACCTAGACATCTGCAGACGCTATTTCCTAGCGAGGAAGTGTCGCATTCACATTCATTTGAAGTGTAGACGAGGAATACACAACACTTCGCAAATCATGTTATATCTTACAATGAAACATAGAAATGAGATGCGATATCGCGTTTTAAGAATCATATGAACTCTATTGCTACGATATGTAGACATCTGCAAACGCTGTTTCCTTGCAAGGAAGTGTCGCATTTACTTTCATTTGAATCGTAGACGAGGAATGCATAACACTTCGTAATGAATATTATATCTTATCATGAAACATAGATATGAGATGCAATATCTCGTTTTAAGAAGCATTAGAACTCTATTGCTACGATACCTAGACATCTGCAGACGCTATTTCCCAGCGAGGAAGTGTCGCATTCACATTCATTTGAAGTGTAGACGAGGAATACATAACACTTCGCAAATCATGTTATATCTTACCATGAAACATAGAAATGAGATGCGATATCGCGTTTTAAGAATCATATGAACTCTATTGCTACGATACGTAGACGTCTGCAAACGCTATTTCCTTGGAAGAAAGTGTCGCATTTACATTCATCTGAAGTGTAGACGAGGAATACATAACACTTCGCAAATCATATTATATCTTACCATGAAACATAGAAATGAGATGCGATATCGCGTTCAAAGAAGCTTCAGAAATCCATTGCTACGATACGTAGACATCTGCAAATGCTATTTCCTTGCAAGGAAGTGTCGCATTTACATTCATTTGAAATGTAGACGAGGAATACATATCACTTCGCAAATCATATTATACCTTACCATGAAACATAGAAATGAGATGCGATATCGCGTTTTAAGAATCATAAGAACTCTATTGCTACGATACGTAGTCATCTGCAAACGCTATATCCTTGCAAGGAAGTGTCGCATTTACATTCATTTGAAGTGTAGACGAGGAATACATAACACTTCGCAAATCATATTATAACTTACCATGAAACATAGAAATGATATGCGATATCGCGTTTGAAGAAGCATTAGAACTCTATTGCTACGATACCTAGACATCTGCAAACGCTATTTCCTAGCGAGGAAGGGTCGCATTCACATTCATTTGAAGTGTAGACGAGGAATACGTAACACTTCGCAATGAATATTATATCTTATCATGAAACATAGATATGAGATGCTATATCTCGTTTTAAGAAGCATTTGAACTCTATTGCTTCGATACGTAGACGTCTGCAAACGCTATTTCCTTGCTAGGAAGTGTCGCATTTACATTCCGTTGAAGTGTAGACGAGGAATACATGATACTTCGCAAATCATATTATATCTTACCATGAAAAATAGAAATGAGTTGCGATATCGGGGTTTTAAGAAGCATTAGAAAGCTATTGCTACTATACGTAGACATCTGCAATCGCTATTTCCTAGCGGGGAAGTATCGCATTCACTTTCATTTGAAGTGTAGACGAAGAATACACAACACTTCGCAAATCATGTTATATCTTACCATGAGACATAGAAATGAGATGCGATATCGCGTTTTAAGAAGCATTAGAACTCTATTGCTACGATAGGTAGACATTTGCAAACGCTATTTCCTTGCAAGGAAGTGTCGCATTTACATTCATTTGAATCGTAGACGTGGAATGCATAACACTGCGCAATGAATATTATATCTTATCATGAAACATAGATATGAGATGCAATATCTCGTTTTAAGAAGCATTTGAACTCTATTGCTTCGATACGTAGACGTCTGCAAACGCTATTTCCTTGGAAGGAAGTGTCGCATTTACATTCATCTGAAGTGTAGACGAGGAATACATAACACTTCGCAAATCATGTTATATCTTACCATGAAACATAGAAATGAGATGCGATATCGCGTTTTAAGAAGCATTAGAACACTATTGCTACGATAGGTAGACATTTGCAAACGCTATTTCCTTGCAAGGAAGTGTCGCATTTACATTCATTTGAATCGTAGACGTGGAATGCATAACACTTCGCAATGAATATTATATCTTATCATGAAACAAAGATATGAGATGCAATATCTCGCTTTAAGAAGCATTTGAACTCTATTGCTTCGATACGTAGACATCTGCAAACGATATTTCCTTGCAAGGAAGTGTCGCATTTCCATTCATTTGAAGTGTAGACGAGGAATATATAATACTTCGCAAATCATATTATATTTTACCATGAAACATAGAAATGAGATGCGATATCGCGTTTTAAGAATCATAAGAACTCTATTGCTACGATACGTAGACATCTGCAAACGCTATTTCCTAGCTGGGAAGTATCGCATTCACATTCATTTGAAGTGTGAACGAAGAATACACAACACTTCGCAAATCATGTTGTATCTTACCATGAATCATAGATATGAGATGCGATATCACGTTTGAAGAATCATATGAACTCTATTGCTACGATACGTAGACATCTGCAAACGCTATTTCCTTGCAAGGAAGTGTCGCATTTACTTTCATTTGAAGTGTAGACGAAGAATACATGACACTTCGCAATGAATATTATATCTTATCATGAAACATAGATATGAGATGCAATATCTCGTTTTAAGAAGCATTAGAACTCTATTGCTACGATACCTAGACACCTGCAGACGCTATTTCCTAGCGAGGAAGTGTCGCATTCACATTCATTTGAAGTGTAGACGAGGAATACATAACACTTCGCAAATCATATTATACCTTACCAGGAAATATAGAAATGATATGCGATATCGCGTTTTAAGAAACATAAGAACTCTATTGCTACGATACGTAGACATCTGCAAACGCTATTTCCTTGAAGGAAGTGCCGCATTTACATTCCTTTGAAGTGTAGACGAGGAATACATGATACTTCGCAAATCATGTTATATCTTACCATGAAACATAGAAATGAGATGCGATATCGCGTTTTAAGAAGCATTAGAACACTATTGCTACGATAGGTAGACATTTGCAAACGCTATTTCCTAGCTGGGAAGTATCGCATTCACATTCATTTGAAGTGTGGACGAAGAATACACAACACTTCGCAAATCATGTTGTATCTTACCATGAATCATAGATATGAGATGCGATATCACGTTTGAAGAATCATATGAACTCTATTGCTACGATACGTAGACATCTGCAAACGCTATTTCCTTGCAAGGAAGTGTCGCATTTACTTTCATTTGAAGTGTAGACGAAGAATACATGACACTTCGCAATGAATATTATATCTTATCATGAAACATAGATATGAGATGCAATATCTCGTTTTAAGAAGCATTAGAACTCTATTGCTACGATACCTAGACACCTGCAGACGCTATTTCCTAGCGAGGAAGTGTCGCATTCACATTCATTTGAAGTGTAGACGAGGAATACATAACACTTCGCAAATCATATTATACCTTACCATGAAATATAGAAATGATATGCGATATCGCGTTTTAAGAATCATAAGAACTCTATTGCTACGATACGTAGACATCTGCAAACGCTATTTCCTTGAAGGAAGTGCCGCATTTACATTCCTTTGAAGTGTAGACGAGGAATACATGATACTTCGCAAATCATGTTATATCTTACCATGAATCATAGATATGAGATGCGATATCGCGTTTTAAGAATCATAAGAACTCTATTGCTACGATACGTAGACATCTGCAAACGCTATTTCCTTGCAAGGAAGTGTCGCAGTTACATACACTTGAATCGTAGACGAGGAATGCATAACACTTCGCAATAAATATTATATCTTATCATGAAACATAGATATGAGATGCAATATCTCGTTTTAAGAAGCATTTGAACTCTATTGCTTCGATACGTAGACGTCTGCAAACGCTATTTCCTTGCAAGGAAGTGTCGCATTTACATTCCTTTGAAGTGTAGACGAGGAATACATGATACTTCGCAAATCATGTTATATCTTACCATGAAACATAGAAATGAGATACGATATCGCGTTTTAAGAAGCATAAGAACACTATTGCTACGATAGGTAGACATTTGCAAACGCTACTTCCTTGCAAGGAAGTGTCGCATTTACATACATTTGAAGTGTAGACGAGGAATACATAACACTTCGCAATGAACATTATATCTTATCATGAAACATAGATATGAGATGCAATATCTCGTTATAAGAAGCATTTGAACTCTATTGCTTCGATACGTAGACGTCTGCAAACGCTATTTCCTTGCAAGGAAGTGTCGCATTTACATTCATTTGAAGTGTAGACGAGGAATGCATGACACTTCGCAAATCATATTATATCTTACCATGTAACATAGAAAAGAGATGCGATATCGCGTTTTAAGAATCATAAGAACTCTAATGCTACGATCCGTAGATATCTGCAAACGCTATTTCCTTGCGAGGAAGTAACGCATTCACATTCGTTTGAAGTGTAGACGAGGAATACATAACACTTCGCAAATCATTGTATATCTTACCATGAAACATAGAAATGAGATGCGATATCGCGTTTTAAGAATCATAAGAACTCTATTGCTACGATACGTAGGCATCTGCAAACGCTATTTCCTTGCAAGGAAGTGTCGCATTTACTTTCATATGAATCGTAGATGAGGAATGCATAACACTTCGCAATGAATATTATATCTTATCATGAAACATAGATATGAGATGCAATATCTCGTTTCAAGAAGCATTTGAACTCTATTGCTTCGATACGTAGACATCTGCAAACGCTATTTCCTTGCAAGGAAGTGTCGCATTTACATTCATTTGAAGTGTAGTCGAGGAATACATAACACTTCGCAAATCATGTTACATCTTACCATGAAACGTAGAAATGAGATGCGATATCGCGTTTTAAGAAGCATTAGAACTCTATTGCTACGATACCTAGACATCTGCAGACGCTATTACCTAACAAGGAAGTGTCGCATTTACATTCATTTGAAGTGTAGACGAGGAATACATGACACTTCGCAAATCATATTATATCTTACCATGAAACATAGAAATGAGATGCGATATCGCGTCTTGAGAAGCACTAGAAAGCTATTGCTACGATACGTAGAGATCTGCAAACGTTATTTCCTAGCGAGGAAGTATCGCATTCACATTCACTTGAAGTGTAGGCGAGGAATACATAACACTTCGCAAATCATGTTATATCTTATCATGAAACATAGAAATGAGATGCGATGTCGCGTTTCAAGAATCATATGAACTCTATTGCTACGATACGTAGACATCTGCAAACGCTGTTTCCTTGCAAGAAAGTGTCGCATTTACTTTCATTTGAATCGTAGACGAGGAATGCATAACACTTCGCACTGAATATTATATCTTATCATGAAACATAGATATGAGATGCAATATCTCGTTTTAAGAAGCATTAGAACTCTATTGCTACGATACCTAGACATCTGCAGACGCTATTTTCTAGCGAGGAAGTGTCGCATTCACATTCATTTGAAGTGTAGACGAGGAATACATAACACTTCGCAAATCATATTATACCTTACCATGAAAGATAGAAATGAGATGCGATATCGCGTTTTAAGAATCATAAGAACTCTATTGCTACGATACGTAGACATCTGCAAACGCTATTTCCTTGCAAGGAAGTGTCGCATTTACATTCATTTGAATCTCGTTTCAAGAAGCATTTGAACTCTATTGCTTCGATACGTAGACATCTGCAAACGCTATTTCCTTGCAAGGAAGTGTCGCATTTACATTCATTTGAAGTGTAGACGAGGAATACATAACACTTCGCAAATCATTTTATATCTTACCCTGAAACATAGAAATGAGATGCGATAACGCGTTTTAAGAATCATAAGAACTCTATTGCTACGATACGTAGACATCTGCAAACGCTACTTTCGAGCGAGGAAGTGTCGCATTCACATTCATTTGAATTGCAGACGAGGAATACATAACACTTCGCAAATCATATTATATCTTAACATGAAACATAGAAATGAGATGCGATATCGCGTTTTAGGAAGCATTAGAAAGCTATTGCTACGATACGTAGACATCTGCAAACGCTATTTCCTAGCGAGGAAGTATCGCATTCATATTCCTTTGAAGTGTAGACGAGGAATACATAACACTTCGCAAATCATGTTATATCTTACCATGAAACATAGAAATGAGATGCGATATCGCGTTTTAAGAAGCATTAGAACTCTATTGCTACGATACCTAGACATGTGCAGACGCTGTTTCCTAGCAAGGAAGTGTCGCATTTACATTCATTTGAAGTGTAGACGAGGAATACATAACACTTCGCAAATCATATTATATCTTACCCTGAAACATAGAAATGAGATGCGATAACGCGTTTTAAGAATCATAAGAACTCTATTGCTACGATACGTAGACATCTGCAAACGCTACTTTCTAGCGAGGAAGTGTCGCATTCACATTCATTTGAATTGTAGACGAGGAATACATAACACTTCGCAAATCATATTATATCTTAACATGAAACATAGAAATGAGATGCGATATCGCTTTTTAAGAAGCATTAGAAAGCTATTGCTACGATACGTAGACATCTGCAAACGCTATTTCCTAGCGAGGAAGTATCGCATTCACATTCCTTTGAAGTGTAGACGAGGAATACATAACACTTCGCAAATCATGTTATATCTTACCATGAAACATAGAAATGAGATGCGATATCGCGTTCTAAGAATCATATGAACTCTATTGCTACGATACGTAGACATCTGCAAACGCTATTTCCTTGCAAGGAAGTGTCGCATTTACATTCATTTGAAGTGTAGAGGATTAATACATAACGCTTCGCAAATCATATTACATCTTACCATGAAACATAGAAATGAGATGCGACATCGCGTTTTAAGAAGCATTAGAACTCTATTGCTACGATACATAGACATGTGCAGACGCTATTTCCTAGCAAGGAAGTGTCGCATTTACATTCATTTGAAGTGTAGACGAGGAACACATGACACTTCGCAAATCATATTATATCTTACCATGAAACATAGAAATGATGTGCGATATCGCGTTTTAAGAAGCATTAGAACTCTATTGCTACGATAGGTAGACATCTACAAACGCTATTTCCTTGCAAGGAAATGTCGCATTTACATTCATTTGAATCGTAGACAAGGAATGCATAACACTTCGCAAATTATATTATATCTTGCCATGAAACACAGAAATGAGATGCGACATCTCGTTTTAAGAAGCATTTGAACTCTATTGCTTCGATACGTAGACATCTGCAAACGCTATTTCCTTGCAAGGATGTTTCGCATTTACGTTCATTTGAATCGTAGACGAGGAATGCATAACACTTCGCAATGAATATTATATCTTATCACAAAACATAGATATGAGATGCAATATCTCGTTTTAAGAAGTATTAGTACACTATGGCTACGATACCTAGACATCTGCAGACGCTATTTCCTAGCAAGGAAGTGTCGCATTTACATTCATTTGAAGTGTAGACGAGGAATACATAACACTTCGCAAACCATATTATATCTTACCATGAAACATAGAAATGAGATGCGATATCGCGTTTTAAGAAGCATTAGAACTCTATTGCTACGATAGGTAGACATCTACAAACGCTATTTCCTTGCAAGGAAATGTCGCATTTACATTCATTTGAATCGTAGACAAGGAATGCATAACACTTCGCAAATTATATTATATCTTGCCATGAAACACAGAAATGAGATGCGACATCTCGTTTTAAGAAGCATTTGAACTCTATTGCTTCGATACGTAGACATCTGCAAACGCTATTTCCTTGCAAGTATGTTTCGCATTTACGTTCATTTGAATCGTAGACGAGGAATGCATAACACTTCGCAATGAATATTATATCTTATCACAAAACATAGATATGAGATGCAATATCTCGTTTTAAGGAGTATTAGAACACTATGGCTACGATACCTAGACATCTGCAGACGCTATTTCCTAGCAAGGAAGTGTCGCATTTACATTCATTTGAAGTGTAGACGAGGAATACATAACACTTCGCAAATCATATTATATCTTACCATGAAACATAGAAATGAGATGCGATATCGCGTTTTAAGAAGCATTAGAAAGCTATTGCTACGATACGTAGATATCTGCAAACGCTATTTCCTAGCGAGGAAGTGTCGCATTCACATTCATTTGAAGTGTAGACGAGGAATACATAACACTTCGCAAATCATGTTATATCTTACCATGAAACATAGAAATGAGATGCGATATCGCGTTTTAAGAATCATATGAACTCTATTGCTACGATACGTAGACGTCTGCAAACGCTATTTCCTTGGAAGAAAGTGTCGCATTTACATTCATCTGAAGTGTAGACGAGGAATACATAACACTTCGCAAATCATATTATATCTTACCATGAAACATAGAAATGAGATGCGATATCGCGTTCAAAGAAGCTTCAGAAATCCATTGCTACGATACGTAGACATCTGCAAATGCTATTTCCTTGCAAGGAAGTGTCGCATTTACATTCATTTGAAATGTAGACGAGGAATACATATCACTTCGCAAATCATATTATACCTTACCATGAAACATAGAAATGAGATGCGATATCGCGTTTTAAGAATCATAAGAACTCTATTGCTACGATACGTAGTCATCTGCAAACGCTATATCCTTGCAAGGAAGTGTCGCATTTACATTCATTTGAAGTGTAGACGAGGAATACATAACACTTCGCAAATCATATTATAACTTACCATGAAACATAGAAATGATATGCGATATCGCGTTTGAAGAAGCATTAGAACTCTATTGCTACGATACCTAGACATCTGCAAACGCTATTTCCTAGCGAGGAAGGGTCGCATTCACATTCATTTGAAGTGTAGACGAGGAATACGTAACACTTCGCAATGAATATTATATCTTATCATGAAACATAGATATGAGATGCTATATCTCGTTTTAAGAAGCATTTGAACTCTATTGCTTCGATACGTAGACGTCTGCAAACGCTATTTCCTTGCTAGGAAGTGTCGCATTTACATTCCGTTGAAGTGTAGACGAGGAATACATGATACTTCGCAAATCATATTATATCTTACCATGAAAAATAGAAATGAGTTGCGATATCGGGGTTTTAAGAAGCATTAGAAAGCTATTGCTACTATACGTAGACATCTGCAATCGCTATTTCCTAGCGGGGAAGTATCGCATTCACTTTCATTTGAAGTGTAGACGAAGAATACACAACACTTCGCAAATCATGTTATATCTTACCATGAGACATAGAAATGAGATGCGATATCGCGTTTTAAGAAGCATTAGAACACTATTGCTACGATAGGTAGACATTTGCAAACGCTATTTCCTTGCAAGGAAGTGTCGCATTTACATTCATTTGAATCGTAGACGTGGAATGCATAACACTGCGCAATGAATATTATATCTTATCATGAAACATAGATATGAGATGCAATATCTCGTTTTAAGAAGCATTTGAACTCTATTGCTTCGATACGTAGACGTCTGCAAACGCTATTTCCTTGGAAGGAAGTGTCGCATTTACATTCATCTGAAGTGTAGACGAGGAATACATAACACTTCGCAAATCATGTTATATCTTACCATGAAACATAGAAATGAGATGCGATATCGCGTTTTAAGAAGCATTAGAACACTATTGCTACGATAGGTAGACATTTGCAAACGCTATTTCCTTGCAAGGAAGTGTCGCATTTACATTCATTTGAATCGTAGACGTGGAATGCATAACACTTCGCAATGAATATTATATCTTATCATGAAACAAAGATATGAGATGCAATATCTCGCTTTAAGAAGCATTTGAACTCTATTGCTTCGATACGTAGACATCTGCAAACGATATTTCCTTGCAAGGAAGTGTCGCATTTCCATTCATTTGAAGTGTAGACGAGGAATATATAATACTTCGCAAATCATATTATATTTTACCATGAAACATAGAAATGAGATGCGATATCGCGTTTTAAGAATCATAAGAACTCTATTGCTACGATACGTAGACATCTGCAAACGCTATTTCCTAGCTGGGAAGTATCGCATTCACATTCATTTGAAGTGTGGACGAAGAATACACAACACTTCGCAAATCATGTTGTATCTTACCATGAATCATAGATATGAGATGCGATATCACGTTTGAAGAATCATATGAACTCTATTGCTACGATACGTAGACATCTGCAAACGCTATTTCCTTGCAAGGAAGTGTCGCATTTACTTTCATTTGAAGTGTAGACGAAGAATACATGACACTTCGCAATGAATATTATATCTTATCATGAAACATAGATATGAGATGCAATATCTCGTTTTAAGAAGCATTAGAACTCTATTGCTACGATACCTAGACACCTGCAGACGCTATTTCCTAGCGAGGAAGTGTCGCATTCACATTCATTTGAAGTGTAGACGAGGAATACATAACACTTCGCAAATCATATTATACCTTACCAGGAAATATAGAAATGATATGCGATATCGCGTTTTAAGAAACATAAGAACTCTATTGCTACGATACGTAGACATCTGCAAACGCTATTTCCTTGAAGGAAGTGCCGCATTTACATTCCTTTGAAGTGTAGACGAGGAATACATGATACTTCGCAAATCATGTTATATCTTACCATGAAACATAGAAATGAGATGCGATATCGCGTTTTAAGAAGCATTAGAACACTATTGCTACGATAGGTAGACATTTGCAAACGCTATTTCCTTGCAAGGAAGTGTCGCATTTACATTCATCTGAAGTGTAGACGAAGAATACATAACACTTCGCAAATCATATTATATCTTACCATGAAACATAGAAAAGAGATGCGATATCGCGTTTTAAGAATCATAAGAACTCTATTGCTTCGATACGTAGACATCTGCAAACGCTATTTCCTTGCAAGGAAGTGTCGCATTCACATTCACCTGAAGTATAGACGAGGAATACATAACACTTCGCAAATAATGTTATATCTTACCTTGAAACATAGAAATGAGATGCGATATCGCGTTTTAGGAAGCATTAGAACACTATTGCTACGATAGGTAGACATTTGCAAACGCTATTTCCTTGCAGGGAAGTGTCGCATTTACATTCATTTGAAATGTAGACGAGGAATACATAACACTTCGCAAATCATATTATACCTTACCAGGAAATATAGAAATGATATGCGATATCGCGTTTTAAGAATCATAAGAACTCTATTGCTACGATACGTAGACATCTGCAAACGCTATTTCCTTGAAGGAAGTGCCGCATTTACATTCCTTTGAAGTGTAGACGAGGAATACATGATACTTCGCAAATCATGTTATATCTTACCATGAAACATAGAAATGAGATGCGATATCGCGTTTTAAGAAGCATTAGAACACTATTGCTACGATAGGTAGACATTTGCAAACGCTATTTCCTAGCTGGGAAGTATCGCATTCACATTCATTTGAAGTGTGGACGAAGAATACACAACACTTCGCAAATCATGTTGTATCTTACCATGAATCATAGATATGAGATGCGATATCACGTTTGAAGAATCATATGAACTCTATTGCTACGATACGTAGACATCTGCAAACGCTATTTCCTTGCAAGGAAGTGTCGCATTTACTTTCATTTGAAGTGTAGACGAAGAATACATGACACTTCGCAATGAATATTATATCTTATCATGAAACATAGATATGAGATGCAATATCTCGTTTTAAGAAGCATTAGAACTCTATTGCTACGATACCTAGACACCTGCAGACGCTATTTCCTAGCGAGGAAGTGTCGCATTCACATTCATTTGAAGTGTAGACGAGGAATACATAACACTTCGCAAATCATATTATACCTTACCATGAAATATAGAAATGATATGCGATATCGCGTTTTAAGAATCATAAGAACTCTATTGCTACGATACGTAGACATCTGCAAACGCTATTTCCTTGAAGGAAGTGCCGCATTTACATTCCTTTGAAGTGTAGACGAGGAATACATGATACTTCGCAAATCATGTTATATCTTACCATGAATCATAGATATGAGATGCGATATCGCGTTTTAAGAATCATAAGAACTCTATTGCTACGATACGTAGACATCTGCAAACGCTATTTCCTTGCAAGGAAGTGTCGCAGTTACATACACTTGAATCGTAGACGAGGAATGCATAACACTTCGCAATAAATATTATATCTTATCATGAAACATAGATATGAGATGCAATATCTCGTTTTAAGAAGCATTTGAACTCTATTGCTTCGATACGTAGACGTCTGCAAACGCTATTTCCTTGCAAGGAAGTGTCGCATTTACATTCCTTTGAAGTGTAGACGAGGAATACATGATACTTCGCAAATCATGTTATATCTTACCATGAAACATAGAAATGAGATACGATATCGCGTTTTAAGAAGCATAAGAACACTATTGCTACGATAGGTAGACATTTGCAAACGCTACTTCCTTGCAAGGAAGTGTCGCATTTACATACATTTGAAGTGTAGACGAGGAATACATAACACTTCGCAATGAACATTATATCTTATCATGAAACATAGATATGAGATGCAATATCTCGTTATAAGAAGCATTTGAACTCTATTGCTTCGATACGTAGACGTCTGCAAACGCTATTTCCTTGCAAGGAAGTGTCGCATTTACATTCATTTGAAGTGTAGACGAGGAATGCATGACACTTCGCAAATCATATTATATCTTACCATGTAACATAGAAAAGAGATGCGATATCGCGTTTTAAGAATCATAAGAACTCTAATGCTACGATCCGTAGATATCTGCAAACGCTATTTCCTTGCGAGGAAGTAACGCATTCACATTCGTTTGAAGTGTAGACGAGGAATACATAACACTTCGCAAATCATTGTATATCTTACCATGAAACATAGAAATGAGATGCGATATCGCGTTTTAAGAATCATAAGAACTCTATTGCTACGATACGTAGGCATCTGCAAACGCTATTTCCTTGCAAGGAAGTGTCGCATTTACTTTCATATGAATCGTAGATGAGGAATGCATAACACTTCGCAATGAATATTATATCTTATCATGAAACATAGATATGAGATGCAATATCTCGTTTCAAGAAGCATTTGAACTCTATTGCTTCGATACGTAGACATCTGCAAACGCTATTTCCTTGCAAGGAAGTGTCGCATTTACATTCATTTGAAGTGTAGTCGAGGAATACATAACACTTCGCAAATCATGTTACATCTTACCATGAAACGTAGAAATGAGATGCGATATCGCGTTTTAAGAAGCATTAGAACTCTATTGCTACGATACCTAGACATCTGCAGACGCTATTACCTAACAAGGAAGTGTCGCATTTACATTCATTTGAAGTGTAGACGAGGAATACATGACACTTCGCAAATCATATTATATCTTACCATGAAACATAGAAATGAGATGCGATATCGCGTCTTGAGAAGCACTAGAAAGCTATTGCTACGATACGTAGAGATCTGCAAACGTTATTTCCTAGCGAGGAAGTATCGCATTCACATTCACTTGAAGTGTAGGCGAGGAATACATAACACTTCGCAAATCATGTTATATCTTATCATGAAACATAGAAATGAGATGCGATGTCGCGTTTCAAGAATCATATGAACTCTATTGCTACGATACGTAGACATCTGCAAACGCTGTTTCCTTGCAAGAAAGTGTCGCATTTACTTTCATTTGAATCGTAGACGAGGAATGCATAACACTTCGCACTGAATATTATATCTTATCATGAAACATAGATATGAGATGCAATATCTCGTTTTAAGAAGCATTAGAACTCTATTGCTACGATACCTAGACATCTGCAGACGCTATTTTCTAGCGAGGAAGTGTCGCATTCACATTCATTTGAAGTGTAGACGAGGAATACATAACACTTCGCAAATCATATTATACCTTACCATGAAAGATAGAAATGAGATGCGATATCGCGTTTTAAGAATCATAAGAACTCTATTGCTACGATACGTAGACATCTGCAAACGCTATTTCCTTGCAAGGAAGTGTCGCATTTACATTCATTTGAATCTCGTTTCAAGAAGCATTTGAACTCTATTGCTTCGATACGTAGACATCTGCAAACGCTATTTCCTTGCAAGGAAGTGTCGCATTTACATTCATTTGAAGTGTAGACGAGGAATACATAACACTTCGCAAATCATTTTATATCTTACCCTGAAACATAGAAATGAGATGCGATAACGCGTTTTAAGAATCATAAGAACTCTATTGCTACGATACGTAGACATCTGCAAACGCTACTTTCGAGCGAGGAAGTGTCGCATTCACATTCATTTGAATTGCAGACGAGGAATACATAACACTTCGCAAATCATATTATATCTTAACATGAAACATAGAAATGAGATGCGATATCGCGTTTTAGGAAGCATTAGAAAGCTATTGCTACGATACGTAGACATCTGCAAACGCTATTTCCTAGCGAGGAAGTATCGCATTCATATTCCTTTGAAGTGTAGACGAGGAATACATAACACTTCGCAAATCATGTTATATCTTACCATGAAACATAGAAATGAGATGCGATATCGCGTTTTAAGAAGCATTAGAACTCTATTGCTACGATACCTAGACATGTGCAGACGCTGTTTCCTAGCAAGGAAGTGTCGCATTTACATTCATTTGAAGTGTAGACGAGGAATACATAACACTTCGCAAATCATGTTATATCTTACCATGAAACATAGAAATGAGATGCGATATCGCGTTCTAAGAATCATATGAACTCTATTGCTACGATACGTAGACATCTGCAAACGCTATTTCCTTGCAAGGAAGTGTCGCATTTACATTCATTTGAAGTGTAGAGGATTAATACATAACGCTTCGCAAATCATATTACATCTTACCATGAAACATAGAAATGAGATGCGACATCGCGTTTTAAGAAGCATTAGAACTCTATTGCTACGATACATAGACATGTGCAGACGCTATTTCCTAGCAAGGAAGTGTCGCATTTACATTCATTTGAAGTGTAGACGAGGAACACATGACACTTCGCAAATCATATTATATCTTACCATGAAACATAGAAATGATGTGCGATATCGCGTTTTAAGAAGCATTAGAACTCTATTGCTACGATAGGTAGACATCTACAAACGCTATTTCCTTGCAAGGAAATGTCGCATTTACATTCATTTGAATCGTAGACAAGGAATGCATAACACTTCGCAAATTATATTATATCTTGCCATGAAACACAGAAATGAGATGCGACATCTCGTTTTAAGAAGCATTTGAACTCTATTGCTTCGATACGTAGACATCTGCAAACGCTATTTCCTTGCAAGGATGTTTCGCATTTACGTTCATTTGAATCGTAGACGAGGAATGCATAACACTTCGCAATGAATATTATATCTTATCACAAAACATAGATATGAGATGCAATATCTCGTTTTAAGAAGTATTAGAACACTATGGCTACGATACCTAGACATCTGCAGACGCTATTTCCTAGCAAGGAAGTGTCGCATTTACATTCATTTGAAGTGTAGACGAGGAATACATAACACTTCGCAAACCATATTATATCTTACCATGAAACATAGAAATGAGATGCGATATCGCGTTTTAAGAAGCATTAGAACTCTATTGCTACGATAGGTAGACATCTACAAACGCTATTTCCTTGCAAGGAAATGTCGCATTTACATTCATTTGAATCGTAGACAAGGAATGCATAACACTTCGCAAATTATATTATATCTTGCCATGAAACACAGAAATGAGATGCGACATCTCGTTTTAAGAAGCATTTGAACTCTATTGCTTCGATACGTAGACATCTGCAAACGCTATTTCCTTGCAAGTATGTTTCGCATTTACGTTCATTTGAATCGTAGACGAGGAATGCATAACACTTCGCAATGAATATTATATCTTATCACAAAACATAGATATGAGATGCAATATCTCGTTTTAAGGAGTATTAGAACACTATGGCTACGATACCTAGACATCTGCAGACGCTATTTCCTAGCAAGGAAGTGTCGCATTTACATTCATTTGAAGTGTAGACGAGGAATACATAACACTTCGCAAATCATATTATATCTTACCATGAAACATAGAAATGAGATGCGATATCGCGTTTTAAGAAGCATTAGAAAGCTATTGCTACGATACGTAGATATCTGCAAACGCTATTTCCTAGCGAGGAAGTATCGCATTCACATTCATTTGAAGTGTAGACGAGGAATACATAACACTTCGCAAATCATGTTATATCTTACCATGAAACATAGAAATGAGATGCGATATCGCGTTTTAAGAATCATATGAACTCTATTGCTACGATACGCAGACATCTGCAAACGCTATTTCCTAGCGAGGAAGTATCGCATTCACATTCATTTGAAGTGTAGACGAGGAATACATAACACTTCGCAAATCATATTATATCTTACCATGAAACGTAGAAATGTGATGCGATAACGCGTTTTAAGAATCATAAGAACTCTATTGCTACGATACGTAGACATCTGCAAACGCTATTTCCTAGCGAGGAAGTGTCGCATTCACATTCATTTGAAGTGTAGACGAGGAATACATAACACTTCGCAAATCATATTATATCTTACCATGAAACATGGAAGTGAGATGCGATAACGCGTTTTAAGAATCATAAGAACTCTACTGCTACGATACGTAGACATCTGCAAGCGCTATTTCCTTGTAAGGAAGTGTCGCATTTACGTTCATTTGAAGTGTAGACGGGGAATAGATGACACTTCGCAAATTATATTATATCATACCATGAAACATAGAAATGAGATGCGATATCGCGTTTTAAGAAGCATTAGAAATCTATTGCTACGATACGTAGACATCTGCAAACGCTATTTCCTTGCTAGGAAGTGTCGCATTCACATTCAGTTGAAGTGTAGACGAGGAATACATGACACTTCGCAAATCATATTATATCTTACCATGAAACATAGAAATGAGATAGGATATCGCGTTTTAAGAAGCATTGGAAATCTATTGCTACGATACGTAGACATCTGCAAATTCTATTTTCTAGCGAGGAAGTGTCGCATTCACATTCATTTGAAGTGTAGACGAGGAATACATAACACTTCGCAAATCATATTATATCTTACCATGAAACGTAGAAATGAGATGCGATAACGCGTTTTAAGAATCATAAGAACTCTATTGCTACGATACGTAGACATCTGCAAACGCTATTTCCTAGCGAGGAAGTGTCGCATTCACATTCATTTGAATCGGAGACGAGGAATGCATAACACTTCGCAATAAATATTATATCTTGTCATGAAACATAGATATGTGATGCAATATCTCGCTTTAAGAAGCATATGAACTTTATTGCTTCGATACGTAGACATCTGCAAACGCTATTTCCTTGCAAGGAAGTGTCGCATTTACATTCATTTGAAGTGTAGACGAGGAATACATAACACTTCGCAAATCATATTATATCTTACCATGAAACATAGAAATGTGATGCGATATCGCGTTTTAAGAGGCATTAGAAAGCTATTGCTACGATACGTAGACATCTGCAAACGCTATTTCCTAGCGAGGAAGTATCGCATTCATATTCCTTTGAAGTGTAGACGAGGAATACATAACACTTCGCAAATCATGTTATATCTTACCATGAAACATAGAAATGAGATGCGATATCGCGTTTTAAGAAGCATTAGAACTCTATTGCTACGATACCTAGACATGTGCAGACGCTGTTTCCTAGCAAGGAAGTGTCGCATTTACATTCATTTGAAGTGTAGACGAGGAATACATAACACTTCGCAAATCATATTATATCTTACCCTGAAACATAGAAATGAGATGCGATAACGCGTTTTAAGAATCATAAGAACTCTATTGCTACGATACGTAGACATCTGCAAACGCTACTTTCTAGCGAGGAAGTGTCGCATTCACATTCATTTGAATTGTAGACGAGGAATACATAACACTTCGCAAATCATATTATATCTTAACATGAAACATAGAAATGAGATGCGATATCGCGTTTTAAGAAGCATTAGAACTCTATTGCTACGATAGGTAGACATCTACAAACGCTATTTCCTTGCAAGGAAATGTCGCATTTACATTCATTTGAATCGTAGACAAGGAATGCATAACACTTCGCAAATTATATTATATCTTGCCATGAAACACAGAAATGAGATGCGACATCTCGTTTTAAGAAGCATTTGAACTCTATTGCTTCGATACGTAGACATCTGCAAACGCTATTTCCTTGCAAGTATGTTTCGCATTTACGTTCATTTGAATCGTAGACGAGGAATGCATAACACTTCGCAATGAATATTATATCTTATCACAAAACATAGATATGAGATGCAATATCTCGTTTTAAGGAGTATTAGAACACTATGGCTACGATACCTAGACATCTGCAGACGCTATTTCCTAGCAAGGAAGTGTCGCATTTACATTCATTTGAAGTGTAGACGAGGAATACATAACACTTCGCAAATCATATTATATCTTACCATGAAACATAGAAATGAGATGCGATATCGCGTTTTAAGAAGCATTAGAAAGCTATTGCTACGATACGTAGACATCTGCAAACGCTATTTCCTTGCTAGGAAGTGTCGCATTCACATTCAGTTGAAGTGTAGACGAGGAATACATGACACTTCGCAAATCATATTATATCTTACCATGAAACATAGAAATGAGATAGGATATCGCGTTTTAAGAAGCATTGGAAATCTATTGCTACGATACGTAGACATCTGCAAATTCTATTTTCTAGCGAGGAAGTGTCGCATTCACATTCATTTGAAGTGTAGACGAGGAATACATAACACTTCGCAAATCATATTATATCTTACCATGAAACGTAGAAATGAGATGCGATAACGCGTTTTAAGAATCATAAGAACTCTATTGCTACGATACGTAGACATCTGCAAACGCTATTTCCTAGCGAGGAAGTGTCGCATTCACATTCATTTGAATCGGAGACGAGGAATGCATAACACTTCGCAATAAATATTATATCTTGTCATGAAACATAGATATGAGATGCAATATCTCGCTTTAAGAAGCATATGAACTTTATTGCTTCGATACGTAGACATCTGCAAACGCTATTTCCTTGCAAGGAAGTGTCGCATTTACATTCATTTGAAGTGTAGACGAGGAATACATAACACTTCGCAAATCATATTATATCTTACCATGAAACATAGAAATGATGTGCGATATCGCGTTTTAAGAAGCATTAGAACTCTATTGCTACGATAGGTAGACATCTACAAACGCTATTTCCTTGCAAGGAAATGTCGCATTTACATTCATTTGAATCGTAGACAAGGAATGCATAACACTTCGCAAATTATATTATATCTTGCCATGAAACACAGAAATGAGATGCGACATCTCGTTTTAAGAAGCATTTGAACTCTATTGCTTCGATACGTAGACATCTGCAAACGCTATTTCCTTGCAAGGATGTTTCGCATTTACGTTCATTTGAATCGTAGACGAGGAATGCATAACACTTCGCAATGAATATTATATCTTATCACAAAACATAGATATGAGATGCAATATCTCGTTTTAAGAAGTATTAGAACACTATGGCTACGATACCTAGACATCTGCAGACGCTATTTCCTAGCAAGGAAGTGTCGCATTTACATTCATTTGAAGTGTAGACGAGGAATACATAACACTTCGCAAACCATATTATATCTTACCATGAAACATAGAAATGAGATGCGATATCGCGTTTTAAGAAGCATTAGAACTCTATTGCTACGATAGGTAGACATCTACAAACGCTATTTCCTTGCAAGGAAATGTCGCATTTACATTCATTTGAATCGTAGACAAGGAATGCATAACACTTCGCAAATTATATTATATCTTGCCATGAAACACAGAAATGAGATGCGACATCTCGTTTTAAGAAGCATTTGAACTCTATTGCTTCGATACGTAGACATCTGCAAACGCTATTTCCTTGCAAGTATGTTTCGCATTTACGTTCATTTGAATCGTAGACGAGGAATGCATAACACTTCGCAATGAATATTATATCTTATCACAAAACATAGATATGAGATGCAATATCTCGTTTTAAGGAGTATTAGAACACTATGGCTACGATACCTAGACATCTGCAGACGCTATTTCCTAGCAAGGAAGTGTCGCATTTACATTCATTTGAAGTGTAGACGAGGAATACATAACACTTCGCAAATTATATTATATCATACCATGAAACATAGAAATGAGATGCGATATCGCGTTCTAAGAATCATATGAACTCTATTGCTACGATACGTAGACATCTGCAAACGCTATTTCCTTGCAAGGAAGTGTCGCATTTACATTCATTTGAAGTGTAGAGGATTAATACATAACGCTTCGCAAATCATATTACATCTTACCATGAAACATAGAAATGAGATGCGACATCGCGTTTTAAGAAGCATTAGAACTCTATTGCTACGATACATAGACATGTGCAGACGCTATTTCCTAGCAAGGAAGTGTCGCATTTACATTCATTTGAAGTGTAGACGAGGAACACATGACACTTCGCAAATCATATTATATCTTACCATGAAACATAGAAATGAGGTGCGATATCGCGTTTTAAGAAGCATTAGAACTCTATTGCTACGATAGGTAGACATCTACAAACGCTATTTCCTTGCAAGGAAATGTCGCATTTACATTCATTTGAATCGTAGACAAGGAATGCATAACACTTTGCAAATTATATTATATCTTGCCATGAAACACAGAAATGAGATGCGACATCTCGTTTTAAGAAGCATTTGAACTCTATTGCTTCGATACGTAGACATCTGCAAACGCTATTTCCTTGCAAGGATGTTTCGCATTTACGTTCATTTGAATCGTAGACGAGGAATGCATAACACTTCGCAATGAATATTATATCTTATCACAAAACATAGATATGAGATGCAATATCTCGTTTTAAGAAGTATTAGAACACTATGGCTACGATACCTAGACATCTGCAGACGCTATTTCCTAGCAAGGAAGTGTCGCATTTACATTCATTTGAAGTGTAGACGAGGAATACATAACACTTCGCAAACCATATTATATCTTACCATGAAACATAGAAATGAGATGCGATATCGCGTTTTAAGAAGCATTAGAACTCTATTGCTACGATAGGTAGACATCTACAAACGCTATTTCCTTGCAAGGAAATGTCGCATTTACATTCATTTGAATCGTAGACAAGGAATGCATAACACTTCGCAAATTATATTATATCTTGCCATGAAACACAGAAATGAGATGCGACATCTCGTTTTAAGAAGCATTTGAACTCTATTGCTTCGATACGTAGACATCTGCAAACGCTATTTCCTTGCAAGGATGTTTCGCATTTACGTTCATTTGAATCGTAGACGAGGAATGCATAACACTTCGCAATGAATATTATATCTTATCACAAAACATAGATATGAGATGCAATATCTCGTTTTAAGAAGTATTAGAACACTATGGCTACGATACCTAGACATCTGCAGACGCTATTTCCTAGCAAGGAAGTGTCGCATTTACATTCATTTGAAGTGTAGACGAGGAATACATAACACTTCGCAAATCATATTATATCTTACCATGAAACATAGAAATGAGATGCGATATCGCGTTTTAAGAAGCATTAGAAAGCTATTGCTACGATACGTAGATATCTGCAAACGCTATTTCCTAGCGAGGAAGTATCGCATTCACATTCATTTGAAGTGTAGACGAGGAATACATAACACTTCGCAAATCATGTTATATCTTACCATGAAACATAGAAATGAGATGCGATATCGCGTTTTAAGAATCATATGAACTCTATTGCTACGATACGCAGACATCTGCAAACGCTATTTCCTAGCGAGGAAGTATCGCATTCACATTCATTTGAAGTGTAGACGAGGAATACATAACACTTCGCAAATCATATTATATCTTACCATGAAACGTAGAAATGTGATGCGATAACGCGTTTTAAGAATCATAAGAACTCTATTGCTACGATACGTAGACATCTGCAAACGCTATTTCCTAGCGAGGAAGTGTCGCATTCACATTCATTTGAAGTGTAGACGAGGAATACATAACACTTCGCAAATCATATTATATCTTACCATGAAACATGGAAGTGAGATGCGATAACGCGTTTTAAGAATCATAAGAACTCTACTGCTACGATACGTAGACATCTGCAAGCGCTATTTCCTTGTAAGGAAGTGTCGCATTTACGTTCATTTGAAGTGTAGACGGGGAATAGATGACACTTCGCAAATTATATTATATCATACCATGAAACATAGAAATGAGATGCGATATCGCGTTTTAAGAAGCATTAGAAATCTATTGCTACGATACGTAGACATCTGCAAACGCTATTTCCTTGCTAGGAAGTGTCGCATTCACATTCAGTTGAAGTGTAGACGAGGAATACATGACACTTCGCAAATCATATTATATCTTACCATGAAACATAGAAATGAGATAGGATATCGCGTTTTAAGAAGCATTGGAAATCTATTGCTACGATACGTAGACATCTGCAAATTCTATTTTCTAGCGAGGAAGTGTCGCATTCACATTCATTTGAAGTGTAGACGAGGAATACATAACACTTCGCAAATCATATTATATCTTACCATGAAACGTAGAAATGAGATGCGATAACGCGTTTTAAGAATCATAAGAACTCTATTGCTACGATACGTAGACATCTGCAAACGCTATTTCCTAGCGAGGAAGTGTCGCATTCACATTCATTTGAATCGGAGACGAGGAATGCATAACACTTCGCAATAAATATTATATCTTGTCATGAAACATAGATATGAGATGCAATATCTCGCTTTAAGAAGCATATGAACTTTATTGCTTCGATACGTAGACATCTGCAAACGCTATTTCCTTGCAAGGAAGTGTCGCATTTACATTCATTTGAAGTGTAGACGAGGAATACATAACACTTCGCAAATCATATTATATCTTACCATGAAACATAGAAATGTGATGCGATATCGCGTTTTAAGAGGCATTAGAAAGCTATTGCTACGATACGTAGACATCTGCAAACGCTATTTCCTAGCGAGGAAGTATCGCATTCACATTCATTTGAAGAGTAGACGAGGAATACATGACACTTCGCAAATCATATTATATCTTACCATGAAACATAGAAATGAGATGGGATATCGCGTTTTAAGAAGCATTGGAAATCTATTGCTACGATACGTAGACATCTGCAAACGCTATTTCCTAGCGAGGAAGTGTCTCATTCACATTCATTTGAAGTGTAGACGAGGAATACATAACACTTCGCAAATCATATTATATCTTACCATGAAACATAGAAATGAGATGCGATAACGCGTTTTAAGAATCATAAGAACTCTATTGCTACGATACGTAGACATCTGCAACGCTATTTCCTTGCAAGGAAGTGTCGCATTTACATTCATTTGAATCGGAGACGAGGAATGCATAACACTTCGCAATGAATATTATATCTTGTCATGAAACATAGATATGAGATGCAATATCTCGCTTTAAGAAGCATCTGAACTTTATTGCTTCGATACGTAGACATCTGCAAACGCTATTTCCTTGCAAGGAAGTGTCGCATTTACATTCATTTGAAGTGTAGACGAGGAATACATGACACTTCGCAAATCATATTATATCTTACCATGAAACATAGAAACGAGATGGGATATCGCGTTTTAAGAAGCATTGAAAATCTATTGCTACGATACGTAGACATCTGCAAACGCTATTTCCTAGCGAGGAAGTGCCGCATTCACATTCATTTGAAGTGTAGACGAGGAATACATAACACTTCGCAAATCATATTATATCTTACCATGAAACATAGAAATGGGATGCGATAACGCGTTTTAAGAATCATAAGAACTCTCTTGCTACGATACGTAGACATCTGCAAACGCTATTTCCTTGCAAGGAAGTGTCGCATTAACATTCATTTGAAGTGTAGAGGATTAATACATAACACTTCGCAAATCATATTATATCTTACCATGAAACATAGAAATGAGATGCGATATCGCGTTTTAAGAAGCATTACAAAGCTATTGCTACGATGCGTAGACATCTGCAAACGCTATTTCCTAGCGAGGAAGTGTCGCATTTACATTCATTTGAAGTGTAGACGAGGAATACATAACACTTCGCAAATCATGTTATATCTTACCATGAAACATAGATTTGAGATGCAATGTCTCGTTTTAAGAAGCATTTGAACTCTATTGCTTCTATACGTAGACATCTGAAAACGCTATTTCCTTGCAAGGAGGTGTCGCATTTACATTCATTTGAAATGTATACGGGGAATACATAACACTTCGCAAATCATATTATATCTTACCATGAAACATAGAAATGTGATGCGATAACGCGTTTTAAGAATCATAAGAACTCTATTGCTACGATACGTAGACATCTGCAAATGCTATTTCCTAGCGAGGAAGTGTCGCATTCACATTCATTTGAAGTGTAGACGAGGAATACATAACACTTCGCAAATCATATTATATCTTACCATGAAACATAGAAATGAGATGCGATATCGCGTTTTAAGAAACATTAGAACTCTATTGCTACGATACGTAGACATCTGCAAGCGCTATTTCCTTGCAAGGAAGTGTCGCATTTACATTCATTTGAATCGTAGACGAGGAATGCATAACACTTCGCAAATCATATTATATCTTACCATGAAACATAGAAATGAGATGCGATATCGCGTTTTAAGAAGCATTAGAACTCTATTGCTACTATACGTAGACAACTGCAAACGCTATTTCCTTGCAAGGAAGTGTCGCATTTACATTCATTTGAATCGTATACGAGGAATGCATAACTCTTCGCAATGAATATTATATCTTATCATGAAACATAGATATGAGATGCAATATCTCGTTTTAAGAAGCACTTGAACTCTATTGCTTCGATACGTAGACATCTGCAAACGCTATTTCCTTGCAAGGAAGTGTCGCATTTACATTCATTTGAAGTGTAGACGAGGAATACATGACACTTCGCAAATCGTATTATATCTTATCATGAAACATACATATGAGATGCAATATCGCGTTTTAAGAAGCATTAGAAATCTATTGCTGCGATACGTAGACATCTGCAAACGCTATTTCTTTGCAAGGAAGTGTCGCATTTACATTCATTTGAAGTGTAGACGAGGAATACATAACACTTCGCAAATCATATTATACCTTACCAAGAAACATAGAAATGAGATGCGATATCGCGTTTTAAGAAGCATTAGAACTCTATCGCTACGATACCTTGACATCTGCAGACGCTATTTCCTAGCAAGGAAGTATCGCATTTACATTCATTTGAAGTGTAGACGAGGAATACATAACACTTCGCAAATCATATTATATCTTACCATGAAACATAGAAATGAGATACGATATCGCGTTTTAAGAATCATAAGAACACTATTGCTACGATACGTAGACATCTGCAAACGCTATTTCCTAGCGAGGAAGTGTCGCATTCACATTCATTTGAAGTGTAGACGAGGAATACATAACACTTCGCAAATCATATTATATCTTACCATGAAACATAGAAATGAGATGCGATATCGCGTTTTAAGAATCGGAAGAACTCTATTGCTACGATACGTAGACAACAGCAAACGCTATTTCCTTGCAAGGAAGTATCGCATTTACGTTCACTTGAAGTGTAGACGAGGAATACATCACACTTCGCTAAACATATTATATCTTACCATGAAACATAGAAATGAGATGCGATATTGTGTTTTGAGAAGCATTAGAACTCTATCGCTACGATACCTAGACATCTGCAGACGCTATTTCCTAGCAAGGAAGTGTCGCATTTACATTCATTTGATGTGTAGACGAGGAATACGTGACACTTCGCAAATCATGTTATATCTTACCATGAAACATAGAAATGAGATGCGATATCGCGTTTTAATAAGCATTAGAACCCTACTGCTACGATAGGTAGATATCTGCAAACGCTATTTCCTTGCAAGGAAGTGTCGCATTTACATTCATTTGAATCGTATACGAGGAATGCATAACTCTTCGCAATGAATATTATATCTTATCATGAAACATAGATATGAGATGCAATATCTCGTTTTAAGAAGCATTTGAACTCTATTGCTTCGATACGTAGACATCTGCAAACGCTATTTCCTTGCAAGGAAGTGTCGCATTTACATTTATTTGAAGTGTAGACGAGGAATACATGACACTTCGCAAATCGTATTATATCTTATCATGAAACATACATATGAGATGCAATATCGCGTTTTAAGAAGCATTAGAAATCTATTGCTGCGATACGTAGACATCTGCAAACGCTATTTCTTTGCAGGGAAGTGTCGCATTTACATTCATTTGAAGTGTAGACGAGGAATACATAACACTTCGCAAATCATATTATATCTTACCATGAAACATAGAAATGAGATGCGATATCGCGTTTTAAGAATCAGAAGAACTCTATTGCTACGATACGTAGACAACTGCAAACGCTATTTCCTTGCAAGGAAGTATCGCATTTACATTCACTTGAAGTGTAGACGAGGAATACATCACACTTCGCAAATCATGTTATATCGTACCATGAAACATAGAAATGAGATGCGATGTTGTGTTTCGAGAAGCATTAGAACTCTATCGCTACGATACCTAGACATCTGCAGATGCTATTTCCTAGCAAGGAAGTGTCGCATTTACATTCATTTGAAGTGTAGACGAGGAATACATAACACTTCGCAAATCATATTATATCTTACCATGAAACATAGAAATGAGATACGATATCGCGTTTTAAGAATCATAAGAACACTATTGCTACGATACGTAGACATCTGCAAACGCTATTTCCTAGCGAGAGAAGTGTCGCATTCACATTCATTTGAAGTGTAGACGAGGAATACATAACACTTCGCAAATCATATTATATCTTACCATGAAACATAGAAATGAGATGCGATATCGCGTTTTAAGAATCGGAAGAACTCTATTGCTACGATACGTAGACAACTGCAAACGCTATTTCCTTGCAAGGAAGTATCGCATTTACGTTCACTTGAAGTGTAGACGAGGAATACATCACACTTCGCTAAACATATTATATCTTACCATGAAACATAGAAATGAGATGCGATATTGTGTTTTGAGAAGCATTAGAACTCTATCGCTACGATACCTAGACATCTGCAGACGCTATTTCCTAGCAAGGAAGTGTCGCATTTACATTCATTTGATGTGTAGACGAGGAATACGTGACACTTCGCAAATCATGTTATATCTTACCATGAAACATAGAAATGAGATGCGATATCGCGTTTTAATAAGCATTAGAACCCTACTGCTACGATAGGTAGATATCTGCAAACGCTATTTCCTTGCAAGGAAGTGTCGCACTTACTTTCATTTGAGTCGTAGACGAGGAATGCATAACACTTCGAAATGAATATTATATCTTATCATGAAACATAGATATGAGATGCAATACCTCGATTTAAGAAGCATTAGAACTCTATTGTTACGATACCTAGACATCTGCAAACGCAATTTCCTAGCAAGGAAGTGTCGCATTTACATTCATTTGAAGTGTAGACGAGGAATACATAACACTTCGCAAATCATATTATATCTTACCATGAAACATAGAAATGAGATGCGATATTGTGTTTTGAGAAGCATTAGAACTCTATCGCTACGATACCTAGACATCTGCAGACGCTACTTCCTAGCGAGGAAGTGTCGCATTTACATTCATTTGAATCGTAGACGAGGAATGCATAACACTTCGCAAATCATATTATATCTTACCATGAAACATAGAAATGAGATGCGATATCGCGTTTTAAGAAGCATTAGAACTCTATTGCTACTATACGTAGACAACTGCAAACGCTATTTCCTTGCAAGGAAGTGTCGCATTTACATTCATTTGAATCGTATACGAGGAATGCATAACTCTTCGCAATGAATATTATATCTTATCATGAAACATAGATATGAGATGCAATATCTCGTTTTAAGAAGCACTTGAACTCTATTGCTTCGATACGTAGACATCTGCAAACGCTATTTCCTTGCAAGGAAGTGTCGCATTTACATTCATTTGAAGTGTAGACGAGGAATACATGACACTTCGCAAATCGTATTATATCTTATCATGAAACATACATATGAGATGCAATATCGCGTTTTAAGAAGCATTAGAAATCTATTGCTGCGATACGTAGACATCTGCAAACGCTATTTCTTTGCAAGGAAGTGTCGCATTTACATTCATTTGAAGTGTAGACGAGGAATACATAACACTTCGCAAATCATATTATACCTTACCAAGAAACATAGAAATGAGATGCGATATCGCGTTTTAAGAAGCATTAGAACTCTATCGCTACGATACCTTGACATCTGCAGACGCTATTTCCTAGCAAGGAAGTATCGCATTTACATTCATTTGAAGTGTAGACGAGGAATACATAACACTTCGCAAATCATATTATATCTTACCATGAAACATAGAAATGAGATACGATATCGCGTTTTAAGAATCATAAGAACACTATTGCTACGATACGTAGACATCTGCAAACGCTATTTCCTAGCGAGGAAGTGTCGCATTCACATTCATTTGAAGTGTAGACGAGGAATACATAACACTTCGCAAATCATATTATATCTTACCATGAAACATAGAAATGAGATGCGATATCGCGTTTTAAGAATCGGAAGAACTCTATTGCTACGATACGTAGACAACAGCAAACGCTATTTCCTTGCAAGGAAGTATCGCATTTACGTTCACTTGAAGTGTAGACGAGGAATACATCACACTTCGCTAAACATATTATATCTTACCATGAAACATAGAAATGAGATGCGATATTGTGTTTTGAGAAGCATTAGAACTCTATCGCTACGATACCTAGACATCTGCAGACGCTATTTCCTAGCAAGGAAGTGTCGCATTTACATTCATTTGATGTGTAGACGAGGAATACGTGACACTTCGCAAATCATGTTATATCTTACCATGAAACATAGAAATGAGATGCGATATCGCGTTTTAATAAGCATTAGAACCCTACTGCTACGATAGGTAGATATCTGCAAACGCTATTTCCTTGCAAGGAAGTGTCGCATTTACATTCATTTGAATCGTATACGAGGAATGCATAACTCTTCGCAATGAATATTATATCTTATCATGAAACATAGATATGAGATGCAATATCTCGTTTTAAGAAGCATTTGAACTCTATTGCTTCGATACGTAGACATCTGCAAACGCTATTTCCTTGCAAGGAAGTGTCGCATTTACATTTATTTGAAGTGTAGACGAGGAATACATGACACTTCGCAAATCGTATTATATCTTATCATGAAACATACATATGAGATGCAATATCGCGTTTTAAGAAGCATTAGAAATCTATTGCTGCGATACGTAGACATCTGCAAACGCTATTTCTTTGCAGGGAAGTGTCGCATTTACATTCATTTGAAGTGTAGACGAGGAATACATAACACTTCGCAAATCATATTATATCTTACCATGAAACATAGAAATGAGATGCGATATCGCGTTTTAAGAATCAGAAGAACTCTATTGCTACGATACGTAGACAACTGCAAACGCTATTTCCTTGCAAGGAAGTATCGCATTTACATTCACTTGAAGTGTAGACGAGGAATACATCACACTTCGCAAATCATGTTATATCGTACCATGAAACATAGAAATGAGATGCGATGTTGTGTTTCGAGAAGCATTAGAACTCTATCGCTACGATACCTAGACATCTGCAGATGCTATTTCCTAGCAAGGAAGTGTCGCATTTACATTCATTTGAAGTGTAGACGAGGAATACATAACACTTCGCAAATCATATTATATCTTACCATGAAACATAGAAATGAGATACGATATCGCGTTTTAAGAATCATAAGAACACTATTGCTACGATACGTAGACATCTGCAAACGCTATTTCCTAGCGAGAGAAGTGTCGCATTCACATTCATTTGAAGTGTAGACGAGGAATACATAACACTTCGCAAATCATATTATATCTTACCATGAAACATAGAAATGAGATGCGATATCGCGTTTTAAGAATCGGAAGAACTCTATTGCTACGATACGTAGACAACTGCAAACGCTATTTCCTTGCAAGGAAGTATCGCATTTACGTTCACTTGAAGTGTAGACGAGGAATACATCACACTTCGCTAAACATATTATATCTTACCATGAAACATAGAAATGAGATGCGATATTGTGTTTTGAGAAGCATTAGAACTCTATCGCTACGATACCTAGACATCTGCAGACGCTATTTCCTAGCAAGGAAGTGTCGCATTTACATTCATTTGATGTGTAGACGAGGAATACGTGACACTTCGCAAATCATGTTATATCTTACCATGAAACATAGAAATGAGATGCGATATCGCGTTTTAATAAGCATTAGAACCCTACTGCTACGATAGGTAGATATCTGCAAACGCTATTTCCTTGCAAGGAAGTGTCGCACTTACTTTCATTTGAGTCGTAGACGAGGAATGCATAACACTTCGAAATGAATATTATATCTTATCATGAAACATAGATATGAGATGCAATACCTCGATTTAAGAAGCATTAGAACTCTATTGTTACGATACCTAGACATCTGCAAACGCAATTTCCTAGCAAGGAAGTGTCGCATTTACATTCATTTGAAGTGTAGACGAGGAATACATAACACTTCGCAAATCATATTATATCTTACCATGAAACATAGAAATGAGATGCGATATTGTGTTTTGAGAAGCATTAGAACTCTATCGCTACGATACCTAGACATCTGCAGACGCTACTTCCTAGCGAGGAAGTGTCGCATTTACATTCATTTGAATCGTAGACGAGGAATGCATAACACTTCGCAAATCATATTATATCTTACCATGAAACATAGAAATGAGATGCGATATCGCGTTTTAAGAAGCATTAGAACTCTATTGCTACTATACGTAGACAACTGCAAACGCTATTTCCTTGCAAGGAAGTGTCGCATTTACATTCATTTGAATCGTATACGAGGAATGCATAACTCTTCGCAATGAATATTATATCTTATCATGAAACATAGATATGAGATGCAATATCTCGTTTTAAGAAGCACTTGAACTCTATTGCTTCGATACGTAGACATCTGCAAACGCTATTTCCTTGCAAGGAAGTGTCGCATTTACATTCATTTGAAGTGTAGACGAGGAATACATGACACTTCGCAAATCGTATTATATCTTATCATGAAACATACATATGAGATGCAATATCGCGTTTTAAGAAGCATTAGAAATCTATTGCTGCGATACGTAGACATCTGCAAACGCTATTTCTTTGCAAGGAAGTGTCGCATTTACATTCATTTGAAGTGTAGACGAGGAATACATAACACTTCGCAAATCATATTATACCTTACCAAGAAACATAGAAATGAGATGCGATATCGCGTTTTAAGAAGCATTAGAACTCTATCGCTACGATACCTTGACATCTGCAGACGCTATTTCCTAGCAAGGAAGTGTCGCATTTACATTCATTTGAAGTGTAGACGAGGAATACATAACACTTCGCAAATCATATTATATCTTACCATGAAACATAGAAATGAGATACGATATCGCGTTTTAAGAATCATAAGAACACTATTGCTACGATACGTAGACATCTGCAAACGCTATTTCCTAGCGAGGAAGTGTCGCATTCACATTCATTTGAAGTGTAGACGAGGAATACATAACACTTCGCAAATCATATTATATCTTACCATGAAACATAGAAATGAGATGCGATATCGCGTTTTAAGAATCGGAAGAACTCTATTGCTACGATACGTAGACAACAGCAAACGCTATTTCCTTGCAAGGAAGTATCGCATTTACGTTCACTTGAAGTGTAGACGAGGAATACATCACACTTCGCTAAACATATTATATCTTACCATGAAACATAGAAATGAGATGCGATATTGTGTTTTGAGAAGCATTAGAACTCTATCGCTACGATACCTAGACATCTGCAGACGCTATTTCCTAGCAAGGAAGTGTCGCATTTACATTCATTTGATGTGTAGACGAGGAATACGTGACACTTCGCAAATCATGTTATATCTTACCATGAAACATAGAAATGAGATGCGATATCGCGTTTTAATAAGCATTAGAACCCTACTGCTACGATAGGTAGATATCTGCAAACGCTATTTCCTTGCAAGGAAGTGTCGCATTTACATTCATTTGAATCGTATACGAGGAATGCATAACTCTTCGCAATGAATATTATATCTTATCATGAAACATAGATATGAGATGCAATATCTCGTTTTAAGAAGCATTTGAACTCTATTGCTTCGATACGTAGACATCTGCAAACGCTATTTCCTTGCAAGGAAGTGTCGCATTTACATTCATTTGAAGTGTAGACGAGGAATACATGACACTTCGCAAATCGTATTATATCTTATCATGAAACATACATATGAGATGCAATATCGCGTTTTAAGAAGCATTAGAAATCTATTGCTGCGATACGTAGACATCTGCAAACGCTATTTCTTTGCAGGGAAGTGTCGCATTTACATTCATTTGAAGTGTAGACGAGGAATACATAACACTTCGCAAATCATATTATATCTTACCATGAAACATAGAAATGAGATGCGATATCGCGTTTTAAGAATCAGAAGAACTCTATTGCTACGATACGTAGACAACTGCAAACGCTATTTCCTTGCAAGGAAGTATCGCATTTACATTCACTTGAAGTGTAGACGAGGAATACATCACACTTCGCAAATCATGTTATATCGTACCATGAAACATAGAAATGAGATGCGATGTTGTGTTTCGAGAAGCATTAGAACTCTATCGCTACGATACCTAGACATCTGCAGATGCTATTTCCTAGCAAGGAAGTGTCGCATTTACATTCATTTGAAGTGTAGACGAGGAATACATAACACTTCGCAAATCATATTATATCTTACCATGAAACATAGAAATGAGATACGATATCGCGTTTTAAGAATCATAAGAACACTATTGCTACGATACGTAGACATCTGCAAACGCTATTTCCTAGCGAGAGAAGTGTCGCATTCACATTCATTTGAAGTGTAGACGAGGAATACATAACACTTCGCAAATCATATTATATCTTACCATGAAACATAGAAATGAGATGCGATATCGCGTTTTAAGAATCGGAAGAACTCTATTGCTACGATACGTAGACAACTGCAAACGCTATTTCCTTGCAAGGAAGTATCGCATTTACGTTCACTTGAAGTGTAGACGAGGAATACATCACACTTCGCTAAACATATTATATCTTACCATGAAACATAGAAATGAGATGCGATATTGTGTTTTGAGAAGCATTAGAACTCTATCGCTACGATACCTAGACATCTGCAGACGCTATTTCCTAGCAAGGAAGTGTCGCATTTACATTCATTTGATGTGTAGACGAGGAATACGTGACACTTCGCAAATCATGTTATATATTACCATGAAACATAGAAATGAGATGCGATATCGCGTTTTAATAAGCATTAGAACCCTACTGCTACGATAGGTAGATATCTGCAAACGCTATTTCCTTGCAAGGAAGTGTCGCACTTACTTTCATTTGAGTCGTAGACGAGGAATGCATAACACTTCGAAATGAATATTATATCTTATCATGAAACATAGATATGAGATGCAATACCTCGATTTAAGAAGCATTAGAACTCTATTGTTACGATACCTAGACATCTGCAAACGCAATTTCCTAGCAAGGAAGTGTCGCATTTACATTCATTTGAAGTGTAGACGAGGAATACATAACACTTCGCAAATCATATTATATCTTACCATGAAACATAGAAATGAGATGCGATATTGTGTTTTGAGAAGCATTAGAACTCTATCGCTACGATACCTAGACATCTGCAGACGCTACTTCCTAGCGAGGAAGTGTCGCATTTACATTCATTTGAAGTGTAGACGAGGAATAAATAACACTTCGCAAATCATATTATATCTTACCATGAAACCTAGAAATGAGATACGATATCGCGTTTTAAGTATCATCAGAACTCCATTGCTACGATACGTAGACATCTGCAAACGCAATTTCCTTGCAAGGAAGTGTCGCATTTACATTCATTTGAATCGTAGACGAGGAATGCATAACACTTCGCAAATCATATTATATCTTATCATGAAACATAGAAATAAGATGCGATATCGCGTTTTAAGAATCATAAGAACACTATTGCTACGATAGGTAGACATCTGCAAACGCTATTTCCTAGCGAGGAAGTATCGCATTCACATCCATTTGAAGTGTAGACGAGGAATACATAACACTTCGCAAATCATGTTATATCTTACCATGAAACATAGATATGAGATGCGATATCGCGTTTTAAGAAGCATTAGAATTGTATTACTACGATAGGTAGACATCTGCAAACGCTACTTCCTAGCAAGGAAGTGTCGCATTTACATTCATTTGAAATGTAGACGTGGAATACATAACACTTCGCAAATCATATTATATCTTACCATGAAACATAGAAATGAGATGCGATATCGCGTTTTAAGAATCATAAGAACTCTATTGCTACGATACGTAGACATCTGCAAACGCTATTTCCTAGCGAGGAAGTGTCGCATTCACATTCATTTGAAGTGTAGACGAGGAATACATGACACTTCGCAAATCATATTATATCCTACCATGAAACATAGAAATGAGATGCGACATCGCGTTTTAAGTATCATAAGAACTCCATTGCTACGATACGTAGACATCTGCAAACGCTATTTCCTTGATACGAAGTGTCGCATTTACATTCATTTGAATCGTAGACGAGGAATGCATAACACTTCGCAAATCATATTATATCTTACCATGAAACATAGAAATGAGATGCGATATCGCGTTTTAAGTATCATAAGAACTCCATTGCTACGATACGTAGACATCTGCAAACGCTATTTCCTTGCAAGGAAGTGTCGCATTTACATTCATTTGAAGTGTAGACGAGGAATACATAACACTTCGCAAATCATATTATATCTTACCATGAAACATAGAAATGAGATGCGATATTGTGCTTTGAGAAGCATTAGAACTCTATCGCTACGATACCTAGACATCTGCAGACGCTATTTCCTTTCAAGGAAGTGTCGCATTCACATTCATTTGAAGTGTAGACGAGGAATACATAACACTTCGCAAATCATATTATATCTTACCATGAAACATAGAAATGAGATGCGATATCGCGTTTTAAGAGGCATTAGAACTCTATTGCTACGATAGGTAGACATCTGCAAACGCTATTTCCTTGCAAGGAAGTGTCGCATTTACATTCATTTGAAGAGTAGACGAGGAATACATAACACTTCGCAAATCATATTATATCTTACCATGAAACATAGAAATGAGATGCGATATCGCGTTTTAAGAATCACAAGAACTCCATTGCTACGATACGTAGACATCAGCAAACGCAATTTCCTAGCAAGGAAGTGTCGCATTTACATTCATTTGAAGTGTAGACGAGGAATACATTACACTTCGCAAATCATATTATATCTTACCATGAAACATAGAAATGAGATGCGATATCGCGTTTTAAGAAGCATTAGAAATCTATTG
Source organism: Xylocopa sonorina (assembly GCF_050948175.1). Classification (NCBI taxonomy): domain Eukaryota; kingdom Metazoa; phylum Arthropoda; class Insecta; order Hymenoptera; family Apidae; genus Xylocopa; species Xylocopa sonorina. The sequence continues at coordinate 206,630 of NW_027490324.1, forward strand.
CTACGATACGTAGACATCAGCAAACGCTATTTCCTAGCGAGGAAGTGTCGTATTCACATTCATTTGAATTGTGGACGAGGAATACATAACACACTGCAAATCGTATTATATCTTACCATGAAACATAGAAATGAGATGCGATATCGCGTTTTAGGAATCATTAGAACTCTATTGCTACGATACGTAGACATCTGAAAATGCAATTTCCTTGCAAGGAAGTGTCGCATTTACATTCATTTGAAGCGTAGACGAGAAATACATAACACTTCGCAAATCATATTATATCTTACCATGAAACATATAAATGAGATGCGATATCGCGTTTTAAGAAGCATTAGAACTCTATTGCTATGATACCTAGACATCTGCAGACGCTATTTCCTAGCAAGGAAGTGTCGCATTTACATTCATTTGAAGTGTAGACGAGGAATACATGACACTTCGCAATGAATATTAAATCTTACCATGAAACATATAAATGAGATGCGATATCGCGTTTTAAGAAGCATTTGAACTCTATTGCTACAATACGTAGACATCTGCAAACGCTATTTCCTAGCAAGGAAGTGTCGCATGTACATTCATTTGAATCGTAGACGAGGAATGCATAACACTTCGCAATGAATATTATATCTTACCATGAAGCATAGATATGGGATGCAATATCTCGTTTTAAGAAGCATTTGAACTCTATTGCTATGATACCTAGACATCTGCAGACGCTATTTCCTAGCAAGGAAGTGTCGCATTTACATTCATTTGAAGTGTAGACGAGGAATACCTTACACTTCGCAAATCATATTATATCTTACCATGAAACATAGAAATGAGATGTGATATCGCGTTTTAAGAAGCATTAGAACTCTATTGCTACGATACCTAGACATCTGCAGAAGCTATTTCCTAGCAAGGAAGTGTCGCATTTACATTCATTTGAAGTGTAGACGAGGAATACATAACACTTCGCCAATTATATTATGTCTTACCATGAAACATAGAAATGAGATGCGATATCGCGTTTTAAGAAGCATTAGAACTCTATTGCTACGATAGGTAGACATCTGCAAACGCTATTTTCCTTGCAAGGAAGTGTCGCATTTACATTCATTTGAAGTGTCCACGAGGAATACATAACACTTCGCAAATCATATTATATCTTACCATGAAACATAGAAATGAGATGCGATATCGCGTTTTAAGAAGCATTAGAAATCTATTGCTACGATACGTAGATATCTGCAATCGCTATTTCCTAGCGAGGAAGTGTCGCATTTACATTCATTTGAAGTGTAGGCGAGGAATACATAACACTTCGCAAATCATATTATATCTTACCAGGAAACATAGAAATGAGATGCGACATCGCGTTTTAAGAAGCATAAGAACTCTATTGCTTTGATACGTAGACATCTGCAAACGCTATTTCCTAGCAAGGAAGTGTCGCATGTACATTCGTTTGAATCGTAGACGAGGAATGCATAACACTTCGCAATGAATATTATATCTTACCATGAAACATAGAAATGAGATGCGATATCGCGTTTTAAGAAGCATTAGAACTCTATTGCTAGGATAGGTAGACATCTGCAAACGCTATTTCCTTGCAAGGAAGTGTCGTATTTACATTCATTTGAAGTGTAGACGAGGAATACATAACACTTCGCAAATCATATTATATCTTACCATGAAACATAGATATGAGATGCGATATCGCGTTTTAAGAAGCATTAGAATTGTATTACTACGATAGGTAGACATCTGCAAACGCTACTTCCTAGCGAGGAAGTGTCGCATTTACATTCATTTGAAGTGTAGACGAGGAATACATAACACTTCGCAAATCATATTATATCTTACCATGAAACATAGAAATGAGATGCGATATCGCGTTTTAAGTAGCATTAGAACTCTATCGCTACGATACCTAGACATCTGCAGACGCTATTTCCTAGCAAGGAAGTGTCGCATTTACATTCATTTGAAGTGTAGACGTGGAATACATAACACTTCGCAAATCATATTATATCTTACCATGAAACATAGAAATGAGATGCGATATCGCGTTTTAAGAAGCATTAAAAATCTATTGCTACGATACGTAGACATCTGCAAACGCTATTTGCTTGCTAGGAAGTGTCGCATTCACATTCATTTGAAGTGTAGACGAGGAATACATGACACTCCGCAAATCATATTATATCTTACCATGAAACATAGAAATGAGATGCGATATCGCGTTTTAAGAATCATAAGAACACTATTGCTACGATAGGTAGACATCTGCAAACGCTATTTCCTTGCAAGGAAGTGCCGCATTTACATTCATTTGAAACGTATACGAGGAATGAATAACACTTCGCAATGAATATTATATCTTATCAAGAAACATAGATATGAGATGCTATATCTCGTTTTAAGGAGCATTTGAACTCTATTGCTACGATACCTAGTCATCTGCAGATGCTATTTCCTAGCAAGGAAGTGTCGCATTTGCATTCATTTGAAGTGTAGACGAGGAATGCATGACACTTCACAAATCACATTATATCTTACCATGAAACATAGAAATGAGATGCGACATCGCGTTTTAAGAATCATAAGAACACTATTGCTACGATAGGTAGACATCTGCAGACGCTATTTCCTTTCAAGGAAGTGTCGCATTTACATTCATTTGAAGTGTAGACGAGGAGTAGATAACACTTCGCAAATCATATTATATCTTACATGAAACATAGAAATGAGATGCGATATCGCGTTTTAAGAATCATAAGAACTCTATTGCTACGATACGTAGACATCTGCAAACGCTATTTCCTTGCAAGGAAGTGTCGCATTTACATTCATTTTAAGTGTAGACGAGGAATACATAACACTTCGCAAATCATATTATATCTTACCATGAAACATAGAAATGAGATGCGATATTGTGTTTTGAGAAGCATTAGAACTCTATCGCTACGATACCTAGACATCTGCAGACGCTATTTCCTTTCAAGGAAGTGTCGCATTCACATTCATTTGAAGTGTAGACGAGGAATACATAACACTTCGCAAATCATATTATATCTTACCATGAAACATAGAAATGAGATGCGATATCGCGTTTTAAGAAGCATTAGAACTCTATTGCTACGATAGGTAGACATCTGCAAACGCTATTTCCTTGCAAGGAAGTGTCGCATTTACATTCATTTGAAGTGTAGACGAGGAATACATAACACTACGCAAATCATATTATATCTTACCATGAAACATAGAAATGAGATGCGATATCGCGTTTTAAGAATCACAAGAACTCTATTGCTACGATACGTAGACATCAGCAAACGCTATTTCCTAGCAAGGAAGTGTCGCATTTACATTCATTTGAAGTGTAGACGAGGAATACATGACACTTCGCAAATCATATTATATCTTACCATGAAACATAGAAATGAGATGCGATATCCCGTTTTAAGAAGCATTTGAACTCTATTGCTACGATACGTAGACGTCTGCAAACCCTATTTCTTTGCAAGGAAGTGTCGCATTTACATCCATTTGAAGTGTAGACGAGGAATGCATAACACTTCGCAATGAATATTATATCTTAACATGAAACATAGATATGAGATTCTATATCTCGTTTTAAGAAGCATTTGAACTCTATTGCTATGGTACCTAGACATCTGCAGACGCTATTTCCTAGCAAGGAAGTGTCGCATTTACATTCATTTGAAGTGTAGACGAGGAATACATTACACTTCGCAAATCATATTATATCTTACCATGAAACATAGAAATGAGATGCGATATCGCGTTTTAAGAAGCACTAGAAATCTATTGCTACGATACGTAGACATCTGCAAACGCTATTTCCTAGCGAGGAAGTGTCGTATTCACATTCATTTGAGTTGTGGACGAGGAATACATAACACACTGCAAATCATATTATATCTTACCATGAAACATAGAAATGAGATGTGATATCGCGTTTTAAGAAGCATTAGAACTCTATTGCTACGATACCTAGACATCTGCAGAAGCTATTTCCTAGCAAGGAAGTGTCGCATTTACATTCATTTGAAGTGTAGACGAGGAATACATGACACTTCGCAAATCATATTATATCTTACCATGAAACATAGAAATGAGATGCGATATCGCGTTTTAAGAAGCATTAGAAATCTATTGCTACGATACGTAGATATCTGCAATCGCTATTTCCTAGCGAGGAAGTGTCGCATTTACATTCATTTGAAGTGTAGGCGAGGAATACATAACACTTCGCAAATCATATTATATCTTACCATGAAACATAGAAATGAGATGCGACATCGCGTTTTAAGAAGCATAAGAACTCTATTGCTTTGATACGTAGACATCTGCAAACGCTATTTCCTAGCAAGGAAGTGTCGCATGTACATTCATTTGAGTCGTAGACGAGGAATGCATAACACTTCGCAATGAATATTATATCTTACCATGAAACATAGATATGGGATGCAATATCTCGTTTTAAGAAGCATTTGAACTCTATTGCTATGATACCTAGACATCTGCAGACGCTATTTCCTAGCAAGGAAGTGTCGCATTTACATTCATTTGAAGTGTAGACGAGGAATACATAACACTTCGCAAATCATATTATATCTTACCATGAAACATAGATATGAGATGCGATATCGCGTTTTGAGAAGCATTAGAATTGTATTACTACGATAGGTAGACATCTGCAAACGCTACTTCCTAGCGAGGAAGTGTCGCATTTACATTCATTTGAAGTGTAGACGAGGAATACATAACACTTCGCAAATCATATTATATCTTACCATGAAACATAGAAATGAGATGCGATATCGCGTTTTAAGTAGCATTAGAACTCTATCGCTACGATACCTAGACATCTGCAGACGCTATTTCCTAGCAAGGAAGTGTCGCATTTACATTCATTTGAAGTGTAGACGTGGAATACATAACACTTCGCAAATCATATTATATCTTACCATGAAACATAGAAATGAGATGCGAAATCGCGTTTTAAGAAGCATTAAAAATCTATTGCTACGATACGTAGACATCTGCAAACGCTATTTGCTTGCTAGGAAGTGTCGCATTCACATTCATTTGAAGTGTAAACGAGGAATACATGACACTCCGCAAATCATATCATATCTTACCATGAAACATAGAAATGAGATGCGACATCGCGTTTTAAGTATCATAAGAACTCCATTGCTACGATACGTAGACATCTGCAAACGCTATTTCCTTGCAAGGAAGTGTCGCATTTACATTCATTTGTATCGTAGACGAGGAATGCATAACACTTCGCAAATCATATTATATCTTACCATGAATCATAGAAATGAGATGCGATATCGCGTTTTAAGAATCATAAGAACACTATTGCTACGATAGGTAGACATCTGCAAACGCTATTTCCTTGCAAGGAAGTGCCGCATTTACATTCATTTGAAACGTATACGAGGAATGAATAACACTTCGCAATGAATATTATATCTTATCAAGAAACATAGATATGGGATGCTATATCTCGTTTTAAGGAGCATTTGAACTCTATTGCTACGATACCTAGACATCTGCAGATGCTATTTCCTAGCAAGGAAGTGTCGCATTTGCATTCATTTGAAGTGTAGACGAGGAATGCATGACACTTCACAAATCACATTATATCTTACCATGAAACATAGAAATGAGATGCGACATCGCGTTTTAAGAATCATAAGAACACTATTGCTACGATAGGTAGACATCTGCAGACGCTATTTCCTTTCAAGGAAGTGTCGCATTTACATTCATTTGAAGTGTAGAGGAGGAGTAGATAACACTTCGCAAATCATATTATATCTTACATGAAACATAGAAATGAGATGCGATATCGCGTTTTAAGAATCATAAGATCTCTATTGCTACGATACGTAGACATCTGCAAACGCTATTTCCTTGCAAGGAAGTGTCGCATTTACATTCATTTGAAGTGTAGACAAGGAATACATAACACTTCGCAAATCATATTATATCTTACCATGAAACATAGAAATGAGATGCGATATTGTGTTTTGAGAAGCATTAGAACTCTATCGCTACGATACATAGACATCTGCAGACGCTATTTCCTTTCAAGGAAGTGTCGCATTCACATTCATTTGAAGTGTAGACGAGGAATACATAACACTTCGCAAATCATATTATATCTTACCATGAAACATAGAAATGAGATGCGATATCGCGTTTTAAGAAGCATTAGAACTCTATTGCTACGATAGGTAGACATCTGCAAACGCTATTTCCATGCAAGGAAGTGTCGCATTTACATTCATTTGAAGTGTAGACGAGGAATACATAACACTACGCAAATCATATTATATCTTACCATGAAACATAGAAATGAGATGCGATATCGCGTTTTAAGAATCACAAGAACTCTATTGCTACGATACGTAGACATCAGCAAACGCTATTTCCTAGCAAGGAAGTGTCGCATTTACATTCATTTGAAGTGTAGACGAGGAATACATGACACTTCGCAAATCATATTATATCTTACCATGAAACATAGAAATGAGATGCGATATCGCGTTTTAAGAAGCATTAGAATTGTATTACTACGATAGGTAGACATCTGCAAACGCTACTTCCTAGCGAGGAAGTGTCGCATTTACATTCATTTGAAGTGTAGACGAGGAATACATAACACTTCGCAAATCATATTATATCTTACCATGAAACATAGAAATGAGATGCGATATCGCGTTTTAAGTAGCATTAGAACTCTATCGCTACGATACCTAGACATCTGCAGACGCTATTTCCTAGCAAGGAAGTGTCGCATTTACATTCATTTGAAGTGTAGACGTGGAATACATAACACTTCGCAAATCATATTATATCTTACCATGAAACATAGAAATGAGATGCGAAATCGCGTTTTAAGAAGCATTAAAAATCTATTGCTACGATACGTAGACATCTGCAAACGCTATTTGCTTGCTAGGAAGTGTCGCATTCACATTCATTTGAAGTGTAAACGAGGAATACATGACACTCCGCAAATCATATCATATCTTACCATGAAACATAGAAATGAGATGCGACATCGCGTTTTAAGTATCATAAGAACTCCATTGCTACGATACGTAGACATCTGCAAACGCTATTTCCTTGCAAGGAAGTGTCGCATTTACATTCATTTGTATCGTAGACGAGGAATGCATAACACTTCGCAAATCATATTATATCTTACCATGAATCATAGAAATGAGATGCGATATCGCGTTTTAAGAATCATAAGAACACTATTGCTACGATAGGTAGACATCTGCAAACGCTATTTCCTTGCAAGGAAGTGCCGCATTTACATTCATTTGAAACGTATACGAGGAATGAATAACACTTCGCAATGAATATTATATCTTATCAAGAAACATAGATATGGGATGCTATATCTCGTTTTAAGGAGCATTTGAACTCTATTGCTACGATACCTAGACATCTGCAGATGCTATTTCCTAGCAAGGAAGTGTCGCATTTGCATTCATTTGAAGTGTAGACGAGGAATGCATGACACTTCACAAATCACATTATATCTTACCATGAAACATAGAAATGAGATGCGACATCGCGTTTTAAGAATCATAAGAACACTATTGCTACGATAGGTAGACATCTGCAGACGCTATTTCCTTTCAAGGAAGTGTCGCATTTACATTCATTTGAAGTGTAGAGGAGGAGTAGATAACACTTCGCAAATCATATTATATCTTACATGAAACATAGAAATGAGATGCGATATCGCGTTTTAAGAATCATAAGATCTCTATTGCTACGATACGTAGACATCTGCAAACGCTATTTCCTTGCAAGGAAGTGTCGCATTTACATTCATTTGAAGTGTAGACAAGGAATACATAACACTTCGCAAATCATATTATATCTTACCATGAAACATAGAAATGAGATGCGATATTGTGTTTTGAGAAGCATTAGAACTCTATCGCTACGATACATAGACATCTGCAGACGCTATTTCCTTTCAAGGAAGTGTCGCATTCACATTCATTTGAAGTGTAGACGAGGAATACATAACACTTCGCAAATCATATTATATCTTACCATGAAACATAGAAATGAGATGCGATATCGCGTTTTAAGAAGCATTAGAACTCTATTGCTACGATAGGTAGACATCTGCAAACGCTATTTCCATGCAAGGAAGTGTCGCATTTACATTCATTTGAAGTGTAGACGAGGAATACATAACACTACGCAAATCATATTATATCTTACCATGAAACATAGAAATGAGATGCGATATCGCGTTTTAAGAATCACAAGAACTCTATTGCTACGATACGTAGACATCAGCAAACGCTATTTCCTAGCAAGGAAGTGTCGCATTTACATTCATTTGAAGTGTAGACGAGGAATACATGACACTTCGCAAATCATATTATATCTTACCATGAAACATAGAAATGAGATGCGATATCGCGTTTTAAGAAGCATTAGAATTGTATTACTACGATAGGTAGACATCTGCAAACGCTACTTCCTAGCGAGGAAGTGTCGCATTTACATTCATTTGAAGTGTAGACGAGGAATACATAACACTTCGCAAATCATATTATATCTTACCATGAAACATAGAAATGAGATGGGATATCGCGTTTTAAGTAGCATTAGAACTCTATCGCTACGATACCTGGACATCTGCAGACGCTATTTCCTAGTAAGGAAGTGTCGCATTTACATTCATTTGAAGTGTAGACGTGGAATACATAACACTTCGCAAATCATATTATATCTTACCATGAAACATAGAAATGAGATGCGATATCGCGTTTTAAGAAGCATTAAAAATCTATTGCTACGATACGTAGACATCTGCAAACGCTATTTGCTTGCTAGGAAGTGTCGCATTCACATTCATTTGAAGTGTAGACGAGGAATACATGACACTCCGCAAATCATATTATATCTTACCATGAAACATAGAAATGAGATGCGACATCGCGTTTTAAGTATCATAAGAACTCCATTGCTACGATACGTAGACATCTGCAAACGCTATTTCCTTGCAAGGAAGTGTCGCATTTACATTCATTTGTATCGTAGACGAGGAATGCATAACACTTCGCAAATCATATTATATCTTACCATGAAACATAGAAATGAGATGCGACATCGCGTTTTAAGAATCATAAGAACACTATTGCTACGATAGGTAGACATCTGCAAACGCTATTTCCTTGCAAGGAAGTGCCGCATTTACATTCATTTGAAACGTATACGAGGAATGAATAACACTTCGCAATGAATATTATATCTTATCAAGAAACATAGATATGAGATGCTATATCTCGTTTTAAGGAGCATTTGAACTCTATTGCTACGATACCTAGACATCTGCAGATGCTATTTCCTAGCAAGGAAGTGTCGCATTTGCATTCATTTGAAGTGTAGACGAGGAATGCATGACACTTCACAAATCACATTATATCTTACCATGAAACATAGAAATGAGATGCGACATCGCGTTTTAAGAATCATAAGAACACTATTGCTACGATAGGTAGACATCTGCAGACGCTATTTCCTTTCAAGGAAGTGTCGCATTTACATTCATTTGAAGTGTAGACGAGGAGTAGATAACACTTCGTAAATCATATTATATCTTACATGAAACATAGAAATGAGATGCGATATCGCGTTTTAAGAATCATAAGAACTCTATTGCTACGATACGTAGACATCTGCAAACGCTATTTCCTTGCAAGGAAGTGTCGCATTTACATTCATTTGAAGTGTAGACGAGGAATACATAACACTTCGCAAATCATATTATATCTTACCATGAAACATAGAAATGAGATGCGATATTGTGTTTTGAGAAGCATTAGAACTCTATCGCTACGATACCTAGACATCTGCAGACGCTATTTCCTTTCAAGGAAGTGTCGCATTCACATTCATTTGAAGTGTAGACGAGGAATACATAACACTTCGCAAATCATATTATATCTTACCATGAAACATAGAAATGAGATGCGATATCGCGTTTTAAGAAGCATTAGAACTCTATTGCTACGATAGGTAGACATCTGCAAACGCTATTTCCTTGCAAGGAAGTGTCGCATTTACATTCATTTGAAGTGTAGACGAGGAATACATAACACTACGCAAATCATATTATATCTTACCATGAAACATAGAAATGAGATGCGATATCGCGTTTTAAGAATCACAAGAACTCTATTGCTACGATACGTAGACATCAGCAAACGCTATTTCCTAGCAAGGAAGTGTCGCATTTACATTCATTTGAAGTGTAGACGAGGAATACATTACACTTCGCAAATCATATTATATCTTACCATGAAACATAGAAATGAGATGCGATATCGCGTTTTAAGAAGCACTAGAAATCTATTGCTACGATACGTAGACATCTGCAAACGCTATTTCCTAGCGAGGAAGTGTCGTATTCACATTCATTTGAATTGTGGACGAGGAATACATAACACACTGCAAATCATATTATATCTTACCATGAAACATAGAAATGAGATGTGATATCGCGTTTTAAGAAGCATTAGAACTCTATTGCTACGATACCTAGACATCTGCAGAAGCTATTTCCTAGCAAGGAAGTGTCGCATTTACATTCATTTGAAGTGTAGACGAGGAATACATGACACTTCGCAAATCATATTAAATCTTACCATGAAACATATAAATGAGATGCGATATCGCGTTTTAAGAAGCATTAGAACTCTATTGCTACGATACGTAGACATCTGCAAACGCTATTTCCTTGCAAGAAAGTGTCGCATTTACATTCATTTGAAGTGTCCACGAGGAATACATAACACTTCGCAAATCATATTATATCTTACCATGAAACATAGAAATGAGATGCGATATAGCGTTTTAAGAAGCATTAGATATCTATTGCTACGATACGTAGATATCTGCAATCGCTATTTCCTAGCGAGGAAGTGTCGCATTTACATTCATTTGAAGTGTAGGCGAGGAATACATAACACTTCGCAAATCATATTATATCTTACCATGAAACATAGAAATGAGATGCGACATCGCGTTTTAAGAATCATAAGAACACTATTGCTACGATAGGTAGACATCTGCAGACGCTATTTCCTTTCAAGGAAGTGTCGCATTTACATTCATTTGAAGTGTAGACGAGGAGTAGATAACACTTCGCAAATCATATTATATCTTACATGAAACATAGAAATGAGATGCGATATCGCGTTTTAAGAATCACAAGATCTCTATTGCTACGATACGTAGACATCTGCAAACGCTATTTCCTTGCAAGGAAGTGTCGCATTTACATTCAATTGAAGTGTAGACGAGGAATACATAACACTTCGCAAATCATATTATATCTTACCATGAAACATAGAAATGAGATGCGATATTGTGTTTTGAGAAGCATTAGAACTCTATCGCTACGATACCTAGACATCTGCAGACGCTATTTCCTTTCAAGGAAGTGTCGCATTCACATTCATTTGAAGTGTAGACGAGGAATACATAACACTTCGCAAATCATATTATATCTTACCATGAAACATAGAAATGAGATGCGATATCGCGTTTTAAGAAGCATTAGAACTCTATTGCTACGATAGGTAGACATCTGCAAACGCTATTTCCTTGCAAGGAAGTGTCGCATTTACATTCATTTGAATTGTGGACGAGGAATACATAACACACTGCAAATCATATTATATCTTACCATGAAACATAGAAATGAGATGGGATATCGCGTTTTAAGTAGCATTAGAACTCTATCGCTACGATACCTAGACATCTGCAGACGCTATTTCCTAGCAAGGAAGTGTCGCATTTACATTCATTTGAAGTGTAGACGTGGAATACATAACACTTCGCAAATCATATTATATCTTACCATGAAACATAGAAATGAGATGCGATATCGCGTTTTAAGAAGCATTAAAAATCTATTGCTACGATACGTAGACATCTGCAAACGCTATTTGCTTGCTAGGAAGTGTCGCATTCACATTCATTTGAAGTGTAGACGAGGAATACATGACACTCCGCAAATCATATTATATCTTACCATGAAACATAGAAATGAGATGCGACATCGCGTTTTAAGTATCATAAGAACTCCATTGCTACGATACGTAGACATCTGCAAACGCTATTTCCTTGCAAGGAAGTGTCGCATTTACATTCATTTGTATCGTAGACGAGGAATGCATAACACTTCGCAAATCATATTATATCTTACCATGAAACATAGAAATGAGATGCGATATCGCGTTTTAAGAATCATAAGAACACTATTGCTACGATAGGTAGACATCTGCAAACGCTATTTCCTTGCAAGGAAGTGCCGCATTTACATTCATTTGAAACGTATACGAGGAATGAATAACACTTCGCAATGAATATTATATCTTATCAAGAAACATAGATATGAGATGCTATATCTCGTTTTAAGGAGCATTTGAACTCTATTGCTACGATACCTAGACATCTGCAGATGCTATTTCCTAGCAAGGAAGTGTCGCATTTGCATTCATTTGAAGTGTAGACGAGGAATGCATGACACTTCACAAATCACATTATATCTTACCATGAAACATAGAAATGAGATGCGACATCGCGTTTTAAGAATCATAAGAACACTATTGCTACGATAGGTAGACATCTGCAGACGCTATTTCCTTTCAAGGAAGTGTCGCATTTACATTCATTTGAAGTGTAGACGAGGAGTAGATAACACTTCGCAAATCATATTATATCTTACATGAAACATAGAAATGAGATGCGATATCGCGTTTTAAGAATCATAAGAACTCTATTGCTACGATACGTAGACATCTGCAAACGCTATTTCCTTGCAAGGAAGTGTCGCATTTACATTCATTTGAAGTGTAGACGAGGAATACATAACACTTCGCAAATCATATTATATCTTACCATGAAACATAGAAATGAGATGCGATATTGTGTTTTGAGAAGCATTAGAACTCTATCGCTACGATACCTAGACATCTGCAGACGCTATTTCCTTTCAAGGAAGTGTCGCATTCACATTCATTTGAAGTGTAGACGAGGAATACATAACACTTCGCAAATCATATTATATCTTACCATGAAACATAGAAATGAGATGCGATATCGCGTTTTAAGAAGCATTAGAACTCTATTGCTACGATAGGTAGACATCTGCAAACGCTATTTCCTTGCAAGGAAGTGTCGCATTTACATTCATTTGAAGTGTAGACGAGGAATACATAACACTACGCAAATCATATTATATCTTACCATGAAACATAGAAATGAGATGCGATATCGCGTTTTAAGAATCACAAGAACTCTATTGCTACGATACGTAGACATCAGCAAACGCTATTTCCTAGCAAGGAAGTGTCGCATTTACATTCATTTGAAGTGTAGACGAGGAATACATTACACTTCGCAAATCATATTATATCTTACCATGAAACATAGAAATGAGATGCGATATCGCGTTTTAAGAAGCACTAGAAATCTATTGCTACGATACGTAGACATCTGCAAACGCTATTTCCTAGCGAGGAAGTGTCGTATTCACATTCATTTGAATTGTGGACGAGGAATACATAACACACTGCAAATCATATTATATCTTACCATGAAACATAGAAATGAGATGTGATATCGCGTTTTAAGAAGCATTAGAACTCTATTGCTACGATACCTAGACATCTGCAGAAGCTATTTCCTAGCAAGGAAGTGTCGCATTTACATTCATTTGAAGTGTAGACGAGGAATACATGACACTTCGCAAATCATATTAAATCTTACCATGAAACATATAAATGAGATGCGATATCGCGTTTTAAGAAGCATTAGTACTCTATTGCTACGATACGTAGACATCTGCAAACGCTATTTCCTTGCAAGAAAGTGTCGCATTTACATTCATTTGAAGTGTCCACGAGGAATACATAACACTTCGCAAGTCATATTATATCTTACCATGAAACATAGAAATGAGATGCGATATCGCGTTTTAAGAAGCATTAGAAATCTATTGCTACGATACGTAGATATCTGCAATCGCTATTTCCTAGCGAGGAAGTGTCGCATTTACATTCATTTGAAGTGTAGGCGAGGAGTAGATAACACTTCGCAAATCATATTATATCTTACATGAAACATAGAAATGAGATGCGATATCGCGTTTTAAGAATCACAAGATCTCTATTGCTACGATACGTAGACATCTGCAAACGCTATTTCCTTGCAAGGAAGTGTCGCATTTACATTCAATTGAAGTGTAGACGAGGAATACATAACACTTCGCAAATCATATTATATCTTACCATGAAACATAGAAATGAGATGCGATATTGTGTTTTGAGAAGCATTAGAACTCTATCGCTACGATACCTAGACATCTGCAGACGCTATTTCCTTTCAAGGAAGTGTCGCATTCACATTCATTTGAAGTGTAGACGAGGAATACATAACACATCGCAAATCATATTATATCTTACCATGAAACATAGAAATGAGATGCGATATCGCGTTTTAAGAAGCATTAGAACTCTATTGCTACGATAGGTAGACATCTGCAAACGCTATTTCCTTGCAAGGAAGTGTCGCATTTACATTCATTTGAAGTGTAGACGAGGAATACATAACACTACGCAAATCATATTATATCTTACCATGAAACATAGAAATGAGATGCGATATCGCGTTTTAAGAATCACAAGAACTCTATTGCTACGATACGTAGACATCTGCAAACGCTATTTCCTTGCAAGGAAGTGTCGCATTTACATTCATTTGAAGTGTAGACGAGGAATACATAACACTTCGCAAATCATATTATATCTTACCATGAAACATAGAAATGAGATGCGATATTGTGTTTTGAGAAGCATTAGAACTCTATCGCTACGATACCTAGACATCTGCAGACGCTATTTCCTTTCAAGGAAGTGTCGCATTCACATTCATTTGAAGTGTAGACGAGGAATACATAACACTTCGCAAATCATATTATATCTTACCATGAAACATAGAAATGAGAGCGATATCGCGTTTTAAGAAGCATTAGAACTCTATTGCTACGATAGGTAGACATCTGCAAACGCTATTTACTTGCAAGGAAGTGTCGCATTTACATTCATTTGAAGTGTAGACGAGGAATACATAACACTACGCAAATCATATTATATCTTACCATGAAACATAGAAATGAGATGCGATATCGCGTTTTAAGAATCACAAGAACTCTATTGCTACGATACGTAGACATCAGCAAACGCTATTTCCTAGCAAGGAAGTGTCGCATTTACATTCATTTGAAGTGTAGACGAGGAATACATTACACTTCGCAAATCATATTATATCTTACCATGAAACATAGAAATGAGATGCGATATCGCGTTTTAAGAAGCACTAGAAATCTATTGCTACGATACGTAGACATCTGCAAACGCTATTTCCTAGCGAGGAAGTGTCGTATTCACATTCATTTGAATTGTGGACGAGGAATACATAACACACTGCAAATCATATTATATCTTACCATGAAACATAGAAATGAGATGTGATATCGCGTTTTAAGAAGCATTAGAACTCTATTGCTACGATACCTAGACATCTGCAGAAGCTATTTCCTAGCAAGGAAGTGTCGCATTTACATTCATTTGAAGTGTAGACGAGGAATACATGACACTTCGCAAATCATATTAAATCTTACCATGAAACATATAAATGAGATGCGATATCGCGTTTTAAGAAGCATTAGTACTCTATTGCTACGATACGTAGACATCTGCAAACGCTATTTCCTTGCAAGAAAGTGTCGCATTTACATTCATTTGAAGTGTCCACGAGGAATACATAACACTTCGCAAGTCATATTATATCTTACCATGAAACATAGAAATGAGATGCGATATCGCGTTTTAAGAAGCATTAGAAATCTATTGCTACGATACGTAGATATCTGCAATCGCTATTTCCTAGCGAGGAAGTGTCGCATTTACATTCATTTGAAGTGTAGGCGAGGAGTAGATAACACTTCGCAAATCATATTATATCTTACATGAAACATAGAAATGAGATGCGATATCGCGTTTTAAGAATCACAAGATCTCTATTGCTACGATACGTAGACATCTGCAAACGCTATTTCCTTGCAAGGAAGTGTCGCATTTACATTCAATTGAAGTGTAGACGAGGAATACATAACACTTCGCAAATCATATTATATCTTACCATGAAACATAGAAATGAGATGCGATATTGTGTTTTGAGAAGCATTAGAACTCTATCGCTACGATACCTAGACATCTGCAGACGCTATTTCCTTTCAAGGAAGTGTCGCATTCACATTCATTTGAAGTGTAGACGAGGAATACATAACACATCGCAAATCATATTATATCTTACCATGAAACATAGAAATGAGATGCGATATCGCGTTTTAAGAAGCATTAGAACTCTATTGCTACGATAGGTAGACATCTGCAAACGCTATTTCCTTGCAAGGAAGTGTCGCATTTACATTCATTTGAAGTGTAGACGAGGAATACATAACACTACGCAAATCATATTATATCTTACCATGAAACATAGAAATGAGATGCGATATCGCGTTTTAAGAATCACAAGAACTCTATTGCTACGATACGTAGACATCAGCAAACGCTATTTCCTAGCAAGGAAGTGTCGCATTTACATTCATTTGAAGTGTAGACGAGGAATACATGACACTTCGCAAATCATATTATATCTTACCATGAAACATAGAAATGAGATGCGATATCCCGTTTTAAGAAGCATTTGAACTCTATTGCTACGATACGTAGACGTCTGCAAACCCTATTTCTTTGCAAGGAAGTGTCGCATTTACATCCATTTGAAGTGTAGACGAGGAATGCATAACACTTCGCAATGAATATTATATCTTAACATGAAACATAGATATGAGATTCTATATCTCGTTTTAAGAAGCATTTGAACTCTATTGCTATGGTACCTAGACATCTGCAGACGCTATTTCCTAGCAAGGAAGTGTCGCATTTACATTCATTTGAAGTGTAGACGAGGAATACATTACACTTCGCAAATCATATTATATCTTACCATGAAACATAGAAATGAGATGCGATATCGCGTTTTAAGAAGCATTAGAAATCTATTGCTACGATACGTAGACATCTGCAAACGCTATTTCCTAGCGAGGAAGTGTCGTATTCACATTCATTTGAATTGTGGACGAGGAATACATAACACACTGCAAATCATATTATATCTTACCATGAAACATAGAAATGAGGTGTGATATCGCGTTTTAAGAAGCATTAGAACTCTATTGCTACGATACCTAGACATCTGCAGAAGCTATTTCCTAGCAAGGAAGTGTCGCATTTACATTCATTTGAAGTGTAGACGAGGAATACATGACACTTCGCAAATCATATTAAATCTTACCATGAAACATATAAATGAGATGCGATATCGCGTTTTAAGAAGCATTAGAACTCTATTGCTACGATACGTAGACATCTGCAAACGCTATTTCCTTGCAAGAAAGTGTCGCATTTACATACTTCTGAAGTGAACACGAGGTATACATAACACTTTACAATGAATATTATATCTTATCATGAAACATAGAAATGAGGTGCGATATCGCGTTTTAAGGATCATAAGAATTCTATTGCTACGATACGTAGACATCTGCAAACGCTACTTCCTTGCAAGGAAGTGTCGCATTTACATTCATTTGAAGTGTAGACGAGGAATACATAACACTTCGCAAATCATATTATATCTTACCATGAAACATATAAATGAGATGCGATATCGCGTTTTAAGAAGCATTAGAACTCTATTGCTATGATACCTAGACATCTGCAGACGCTATTTCCTAGCAAGGAAGTGTCGCATTTACATTCATTTGAAGTGTAGACGAGGAATACATGACACATCGCAAATCATCTTAAATCTTACCATGAAACATATAAATGAGATGCGATATCGCGTTTTAAGAAGCATTTGAACTCTATTGCTACGATACGTAGACATCTGCAAACGCTATTTCCTGGCAAGGAAGTGTCGCATTTACATTCATTTGAAGTGTAGGCGAGGAATACATAACACTGCGCAAATCATATTATATCTTACCATGAAACATAGAAATGAGATGCGACATCGCGTTTTAAGAAGCATAAGAACTCTATTGCTTTGATACGTAGACATCTGCAAACGCTATTTCCTAGCAAGGAAGTGTCGCATGTACATTCATTTGAATCGTAGACGAGGAATGCATAACACTTCGCAATGAATATTATATCTTACCATGAAACATAGATATGGGATGCAATATCTCGTTTTAAGAAGCATTTGAACTCTATTGCTATGACACCTAGACATCTGCAGACGCTATTTCCTAGCAAGGAAGTGTCGCATTTACATTCATTTGAAGTGTAGACGAGGAATACCTTACACTTCGCAAATCATATTATATCTTACCATGAAACATAGAAATGAGATGCGATATTGTGTTTTGAGAAGCATTAGAAATCTATCGCTACGATACCTAGACATCTGCAGACGCTATTTCCTTTCAAGGAAGTGTCGCATTCACATTCATTTGAAGTGTAGACGAGGAATACATAACACTTCGCAAATCATATTATATCTTACCATGAAACATAGAAATGAGATGCGATATCGCGTTTTAAGAAGCATTAGAACTCTATTGCCACGATAGGTAGACATCTGCAAACGATATTTCCTTGCAAGGAAGTGTCGCATTTACATTCATTTGAAGTGAAGACGAGGAATACATAACACTACGCAAATCATATTATATCTTACCATGAAACATAGAAATGAGATGCGATATCGCGTTTTAAGAAGCATTAGAACTCTATTGCTACGATAGGTAGACATCTGCAAACGCTATTTCCTTGCAAGGAAGTGTCGCATTTACATTCATTTGAATTGTAGACGAGGAATACATAACACTACGCAAATCATATTATATCTTACCATGAAACATAGAAATGAGATGCGATATCGCGTTTTAAGAATGACAAGAACTCTATTGCTACGATACGTAGACATCAGCAAACGCTATTTCCTAGCAAGGAAGTGTTGCATTTACATTCATTTGAAGTGTAGACGAGGAATACATGACACTTCGCAAATCATATTATATCTTACGAAGAAACATAGAAATGAGATGGCGATATCCCGTTTTAAGAAGCATTTGAACTCTATTGCTACGATACGTAGACGTCTGCAAACCCTATTTCTTTGCAAGGAAGTGTCGCATTTACATCCATTTGAAGTGTAGACGAGGAATGCATAACACTTCGCAATGAATATTATATCTTAACATGAAACATAGATATGAGATTCTATATCTCGTTTTAAGAAGCATTTGAACTCTATTGCTATGGTACCTAGACATCTGCAGACGCTATTTCCTAGCAAGGAAGTGTCGCATTTACATTCATTTGAAGTGTAGACGAGGAATACATTACACTTCGCAAATCATATTATATCTTACCATGAAACATAGAAATGAGATGCGATATCGCGTTTTAAGAAGCATTAGAAATCTATTGCTACGATACGTAGACATCTGCAAACGCTATTTCCTAGCGAGGAAGTGTCGTATTCACATTCATTTGAATTGTGGACGAGGAATACATAACACACTGCAAATCATATTATATCTTACCATGAAACATAGAAATGAGATGTGATATCGCGTTTTAAGAAGCATTAGAACCCTATTGCTACGATACCTAGACATCTGCAGAAGCTATTTCCTAGCAAGGAAGTGTCGCATTTACATTCATTTGAAGTGTAGACGAGGAATACATGACACTTCGCAAATCATATTAAATCTTACCATGAAACATATAAATGAGATGCGATATCGCGTTTTAAGAAGCATTAGAACTCTATTGCTACGATACGTAGACATCTGCAACCGCTATTTCCTTGCAAGAAAGTGTCGCATTTACATACTTCTGAAGTGAATACGAGGTATACATAACACTTTACAATGAATATTATATCTTATCATGAAACATATAAATGAGATGCGATGTCGCGTTTTAAGAAGCATTTGAAATCTATTGCTACAATACGTAGACATCTGCAAACGCTATTTCCTAGCAAGGAAGTGTCGCATTTACATTCATTTGAAGTGTAGGCGAGGAATACATAACACTTCGCAAATCATATTATATCTTACCATGAAACATAGAAATGAGATGCGACATCGCGTTTTAAGAAGCATAAGAACTCTATTGCTTTGATACGTAGACATCTGCAAACGCTATTTCCTAGCAAGGAAGTGTCGCATGTACATTCGTTTGAATCGTAGACGAGGAATGCATAACACTTCGCAATGAATATTATGTCTTACCATGAAACATAGATATGGGATGCAATATCTCGTTTTAAGAAGCATTTGAACTCTATTGCTATGATACCTAGACATCTGCAGACGCTATTTCCTAGCAAGGAAGTGTCGCATTTACATTCATTTGAAGTGTAGACGAGGAATACATGACACTTCGCAAATCATATTAAATCTTACCATGAAACATATAAATGAGATGCGATATCGCGTTTTAAGAAGCATTAGAACTCTATTGCTACGATACGTAGACATCTGCAAACGCTATTTCCTTGCAAGAAAGTGTCGCATTTACATACTTCTGAAGTGAATACGAGGTATACATAACACTTTACAATGAATATTATATCTTATCATGAAACATAGAAATGAGATGCGATATCGCGTTTTAAGAATCATAAGAATTCTATTGCTACGATACGGAGACATCTGCAAACGCTACTTCCTTGCAAGGAAGTGTCGCATTTACATTCATTTGAAGTGTAGACGAGGAATACATAACACTTCGCAAATCATATTATATCTTACCATGAAACATATAAATGAGATGCGATATCGCGTTTTAAGAAGCATTAGAACTCTATTGCTATGATACCTAGACATCTGCAGACGCTATTTCCTTGCAAGGAAGTGTCGCATTTACATTCATTTGAAGTGTAGACGAGGAATACATAACACTACGCAAATCATATTATATCTTACCATGAAACATAGAAATGAGATGCGATATCGCGTTTTAAGAATCACAAGAACTCTATTGCTACGATACGTAGACATCAGCAAACGCTATTTCCTAGCAAGGAAGTGTCGCATTTACATTCATTTGAAGTGTAGACGAGGAATACATGACACTTCGCAAATCATATTATATCTTACCATGAAACATAGAAATGAGATGCGATATCCCGTTTTAAGAAGCATTTGAACTCTATTGCTACGATACGTAGACGTCTGCAAACCCCATTTCTTTGCAAGGAAGTGTCGCATTTACATCCATTTGAAGTGTAGACGAGGAATGCATAACACTTCGCAATGAATATTATATCTTAACATGAAACATAGATATGAGATTCTATATCTCGTTTTAAGAAGCATTTGAACTCTATTGCTATGGTACCTAGACATCTGCAGACGCTATTTCCTAGCAAGGAAGTGTCGCATTTACATTCATTTGAAGTGTAGACGAGGAATACATTACACTTCGCAAATCATATTATATCTTACCATGAAACATAGAAATGTGATGCGATATCGCGTTTTAAGAAGCATTAGAAATCTATTGCTACGATACGTAGACATCTGCAAACGCTATTTCCTAGCGAGGAAGTGTCGTATTCACATTCATTTGAATTGTGGACGAGGAATACATAACACACTGCAAATCATATTATATCTTACCATGAAACATAGAAATGAGGTGTGATATCGCGTTTTAAGAAGCATTAGAACTCTATTGCTACGATACCTAGACATCTGCAGAAGCTATTTCCTAGCAAGGAAGTGTCGCATTTACATTCATTTGAAGTGTAGACGAGGAATACATGACACTTCGCAAATCATATTAAATCTTACCATGAAACATATAAATGAGATGCGATATCGCGTTTTAAGAAGCATTAGAACTCTATTGCTACGATACGTAGACATCTGCAAACGCTATTTCCTTGCAAGAAAGTGTCGCATTTACATACTTCTGAAGTGAATACGAGGTATACATAACACTTTACAATGAATATTATATCTTATCATGAAACATAGAAATGAGGTGCGATATCGCGTTTTAAGAATCATAAGAATTCTATTGCTACGATACGTAGACATCTGCAAACGCTACTTCCTTGCAAGGAAGTGTCGCATTTACATTCATTTGAAGTGTAGACGAGGAATACATAACACTTCGCAAATCATATTATATCTTACCATGAAACATATAAATGAGATGCGATATCGCGTTTTAAGAAGCATTAGAACTCTATTGCTATGATACCTAGACATCTGCAGACGCTATTTCCTAGCAAGGAAGTGTCGCATTTACATTCATTTGAAGTGTAGACGAGGAATACATGACACTTCGCAAATCATCTTAAATCTTACCATGAAACATATAAATGAGATGCGATATCGCGTTTTAAGAAGCATTTGAACTCTATTGCTACGATACGTAGACATCTGCAAACGCTATTTCCTGGCAAGGAAGTGTCGCATTTACATTCATTTGAAGTGTAGGCGAGGAATACATAACACTGCGCAAATCATATTATATCTTACCATGAAACATAGAAATGAGATGCAATATCTCGTTTTAAGAAGCATTTGAACTCTATTGCTATGACACCTAGACATCTGCAGACGCTATTTCCTAGCAAGGAAGTGTCGCATTTACATTCATTTGAAGTGTAGACGAGGAATACCTTACACTTCGCAAATCATATTATATCTTACCATGAAACATAGAAATGAGATGCGATATTGTGTTTTGAGAAGCATTAGAAATCTATCGCTACGATACCTAGACATCTGCAGACGCTATTTCCTTTCAAGGAAGTGTCGCATTCACATTCATTTGAAGTGTAGACGAGGAATACATAACACTTCGCAAATCATATTATATCTTACCATGAAACATAGAAATGAGATGCGATATCGCGTTTTAAGAAGCATTAGAACTCTATTGCCACGATAGGTAGACATCTGCAAACGATATTTCCTTGCAAGGAAGTGTCGCATTTACATTCATTTGAAGTGAAGACGAGGAATACATAACACTACGCAAATCATATTATATCTTACCATGAAACATAGAAATGAGATGCGATATCGCGTTTTAAGAAGCATTAGAACTCTATTGCTACGATAGGTAGACATCTGCAAACGCTATTTCCTTGCAAGGAAGTGTCGCATTTACATTCATTTGAATTGTAGACGAGGAATACATAACACTACGCAAATCATATTATATCTTACCATGAAACATAGAAATGAGATGCGATATCGCGTTTTAAGAATGACAAGAACTCTATTGCTACGATACGTAGACATCAGCAAACGCTATTTCCTAGCAAGGAAGTGTTGCATTTACATTCATTTGAAGTGTAGACGAGGAATACATGACACTTCGCAAATCATATTATATCTTACCAAGAAACATAGAAATGAGATGGCGATATCCCGTTTTAAGAAGCATTTGAACTCTATTGCTACGATACGTAGACATCTGCAACCGCTATTTCCTTGCAAGAAAGTGTCGCATTTACATACTTCTGAAGTGAATACGAGGTATACATAACACTTTACAATGAATATTATATCTTATCATGAAACATATAAATGAGATGCGATGTCGCGTTTTAAGAAGCATTTGAAATCTATTGCTACAATACGTAGACATCTGCAAACGCTATTTCCTAGCAAGGAAGTGTCGCATTTACATTCATTTGAAGTGTAGGCGAGGAATACATAACACTTCGCAAATCATATTATATCTTACCATGAAACATATAAATGAGATGCGATATCGCGTTTTAAGAAGCATTAGAACTCTATTGCTATGATACCTAGACATCTGCAGACGCTATTTCCTAGCAAGGAAGTGTCGCATTTACATTCATTTGAAGTGTAGACGAGGAATACATGACACTTCGCAAATCATCTTAAATCTTACCATGAAACATATAAATGAGATGCGATATCGCGTGTTAAGAAGCATTTGAACTCTATTGCTACGATACGTAGACATCTGCAAACGCTATTTCCTGGCAAGGAAGTGTCGCATTTACATTCATTTGAAGTGTAGGCGAGGAATACATAACACTGCGCAAATCATATTATATCTTACCATGAAACATAGAAATGAGATGCGACATCGCGTTTTAAGAAGCATAAGAACTCTATTGCTTTGATACGTAGACATCTGCAAACGCTATTTCCTAGCAAGGAAGTGTCGCATGTACATTCATTTGAATCGTAGACGAGGAATGCATAACACTTCGCAATGAATATTATATCTTACCATGAAACATAGATATGGGATGCAATATCTCGTTTTAAGAAGCATTTGAACTCTATTGCTATGACACCTAGACATCTGCAGACGCTATTTCCTAGCAAGGAAGTGTCGCATTTACATTCATTTGAAGTGTAGACGAGGAATACCTTACACTTCGCAAATCATATTATATCTTACCATGAAACATAGAAATGAGATGCGATATCGCGTTTTAAGAAGCATTAGAACTCTATTGCTACGATAGGTAGACATCTGCAAACGCTATTTCCTTGCAAGGAAGTGTCGCACTTACATTCATTTGAATTGTAGACGAGGAATACATAACACTACGCAAATCATATTATATCTTACCATGAAACATAGAAATGAGATGCGATATCGCGTTTTAAGAATGACAAGAACTCTATTGCTACGATACGTAGACATCAGCAAACGCTATTTCCTAGCAAGGAAGTGTTGCATTTACATTCATTTGAAGTGTAGACGAGGAATACATGACACTTCGCAAATCATATTATATCTTACCAAGAAACATAGAAATGAGATGGCGATATCCCGTTTTAAGAAGCATTTGAACTCTATTGCTACGATACGTAGACGTCTGCAAACCCTATTTCTTTGCAAGGAAGTGTCGCATTTACATCCATTTGAAGTGTAGACGAGGAATGCATAACACTTCGCAATGAATATTATATCTTACCATGAAACATAGAAATGAGATGCGATATCGCGTTTTAAGAAGCATTAGAAATCTATTGCTACGATACGTAGACATCTGCAAACGCTATTTCCTAGCGAGGAAGTGTCGTATTCACATTCATTTGAATTGTGGACGAGGAATACATAACACACTGCAAATCATATTATATCTTACCATGAAACATAGAAATGAGATGTGATATCGCGTTTTAAGAAGCATTAGAACCCTATTGCTACGATACCTAGACATCTGCAGAAGCTATTTCCTAGCAAGGAAGTGTCGCATTTACATTCATTTGAAGTGTAGACGAGGAATACATGACACTTCGCAAATCATATTAAATCTTACCATGAAACATATAAATGAGATGCGATATCGCGTTTTAAGAAGCATTAGAACTCTATTGCTACGATACGTAGACATCTGCAACCGCTATTTCCTTGCAAGAAAGTGTCGCATTTACATACTTCTGAAGTGAATACGAGGTATACATAACACTTTACAATGAATATTATATCTTATCATGAAACATATAAATGAGATGCGATGTCGCGTTTTAAGAAGCATTTGAAATCTATTGCTACAATACGTAGACATCTGCAAACGCTATTTCCTAGCAAGGAAGTGTCGCATTTACATTCATTTGAAGTGTAGGCGAGGAATACATAACACTTCGCAAATCATATTATATCTTACCATGAAACATAGAAATGAGATGCGACATCGCGTTTTAAGAAGCATAAGAACTCTATTGCTTTGATACGTAGACATCTGCAAACGCTATTTCCTAGCAAGGAAGTGTCGCATGTACATTCGTTTGAATCGTAGACGAGGAATGCATAACACTTCGCAATGAATATTATGTCTTACCATGAAACATAGATATGGGATGCAATATCTCGTTTTAAGAAGCATTTGAACTCTATTGCTATGATACCTAGACATCTGCAGACGCTATTTCCTAGCAAGGAAGTGTCGCATTTACATTCATTTGAAGTGTAGACGAGGAATACATGACACTTCGCAAATCATATTAAATCTTACCATGAAACATATAAATGAGATGCGATATCGCGTTTTAAGAAGCATTAGAACTCTATTGCTACGATACGTAGACATCTGCAAACGCTATTTCCTTGCAAGAAAGTGTCGCATTTACATACTTCTGAAGTGAATACGAGGTATACATAACACTTTACAATGAATATTATATCTTATCATGAAACATAGAAATGAGATGCGATATCGCGTTTTAAGAATCATAAGAATTCTATTGCTACGATACGTAGACATCTGCAAACGCTACTTCCTTGCAAGGAAGTGTCGCATTTACATTCATTTGAAGTGTAGACGAGGAATACATAACACTTCGCAAATCATATTATATCTTACCATGAAACATATAAATGAGATGCGATATCGCGTTTTAAGAAGCATTAGAACTCTATTGCTATGATACCTAGACATCTGCAGACGCTATTTCCTAGCAAGGAAGTGTCGCATTTACATTCATTTGAAGTGTAGACGAGGAATACATGACACTTCGCAAATCATATTAAATCTTACCATGAAACATATAAATGAGATGCGATATCGCGTTTTAAGAAGCATTTGAACTCTATTGCTACGATACGTAGACATCTGCAAACGCTATTTCCTAGCAAGGAAGTGTCGCATTTACATTCATTTGAAGTGTAGGCGAGGAATACATAACAATGCGCAAATCATATTATATCTTACCATGAAACATAGAAATGAGATGCGACATCGCGTTTTAAGAAGCATAAGAACTCTATTGCTTTGATACGTAGACATTTGCAAACGCTATTTCCTAGCAAGGAAGTGTCGCATGTACATTCATTTGAATCGTAGACGAGGAATGCATAACACTTCGCAATGAATATTATATCTTACCATGAAACATAGATATGGGATGCAATATCTCGTTTTAAGAAGCATTTGAACTCTATTGCTATGATACCTAGACATCTGCAGACGCTATTTCCTAGCAAGGAAGTGTCGCATTTACATTCATTTGAAGTGTAGACGAGGAATACCTTACACTTCGCAAATCATATTATATCTTACCATGAAACATAGAAATGAGATGTGATATCGCGTTTTGAGAAGCATTAGAACTCTATTGCTACGATACCTAGACATCTGCAGAAGCTATTTCCTAGCAAGGAAGTGTCGCATTTACATTCATTTGAAATGTAGACGAGGAATACATGACACTTCGCAAATCATATTATATCTTACCATGAAACATAGAAATGAGATGCGATATTGTGTTTTGAGAAGCATTAGAAATCTATCGCTACGATACCTAGACATCTGCAGACGCTATTTCCTTTCAAGGAAGTGTCGCATTCACATTCATTTGAAGTGTAGACGAGGAATACATAACACTTCGCAAATCATATTATATCTTACCATGAAACATAGAAATGAGATGCGATATCGCGTTTTAAGAAGCATTAGAACTCTATTGCCACGATAGGTAGACATCTGCAAACGATATTTCCTTGCAAGGAAGTGTCGCATTTACATTCATTTGAAGTGAAGACGAGGAATACATAACACTACGCAAATCATATTATATCTTACCATGAAACATAGAAATGAGATGCGATATCGCGTTTTAAGAAGCATTAGAACTCTATTGCTACGATAGGTAGACATCTGCAAACGCTATTTCCTTGCAAGGAAGTGTCGCATTTACATTCATTTGAATTGTAGACGAGGAATACATAACACTACGCAAATCATATTATATCTTACCATGAAACATAGAAATGAGATGCGATATCGCGTTTTAAGAATGACAAGAACTCTATTGCTACGATACGTAGACATCAGCAAACGCTATTTCCTAGCAAGGAAGTGTTGCATTTACATTCATTTGAAGTGTAGACGAGGAATACATGACACTTCGCAAATCATATTATATCTTACCAAGAAACATAGAAATGAGATGGCGATATCCCGTTTTAAGAAGCATTTGAACTCTATTGCTACGATACGTAGACGTCTGCAAACCCTATTTCTTTGCAAGGAAGTGTCGCATTTACATCCATTTGAAGTGTAGACGAGGAATGCATAACACTTCGCAATGAATATTATATCTTAACATGAAACATAGATATGAGATTCTATATCTCGTTTTAAGAAGCATTTGAACTCTATTGCTATGGTACCTAGACATCTGCAGACGCTATTTCCTAGCAAGGAAGTGTCGCATTTACATTCATTTGAAGTGTAGACGAGGAATACATTACACTTCGCAAATCATATTATATCTTACCATGAAACATAGAAATGAGATGCGATATCGCGTTTTAAGAAGCATTAGAAATCTATTGCTACGATACGTAGACATCTGCAAACGCTATTTCCTAGCGAGGAAGTGTCGTATTCACATTCATTTGAATTGTGGACGAGGAATACATAACACACTGCAAATCATATTATATCTTACCATGAAACATAGAAATGAGATGTGATATCGCGTTTTAAGAAGCATTAGAACCCTATTGCTACGATACCTAGACATCTGCAGAAGCTATTTCCTAGCAAGGAAGTGTCGCATTTACATTCATTTGAAGTGTAGACGAGGAATACATGACACTTCGCAAATCATATTAAATCTTACCATGAAACATATAAATGAGATGCGATATCGCGTTTTAAGAAGCATTAGAACTCTATTGCTACGATACGTAGACATCTGCAACCGCTATTTCCTTGCAAGAAAGTGTCGCATTTACATACTTCTGAAGTGAATACGAGGTATACATAACACTTTACAATGAATATTATATCTTATCATGAAACATATAAATGAGATGCGATGTCGCGTTTTAAGAAGCATTTGAAATCTATTGCTACAATACGTAGACATCTGCAAACGCTATTTCCTAGCAAGGAAGTGTCGCATTTACATTCATTTGAAGTGTAGGCGAGGAATACATAACACTTCGCAAATCATATTATATCTTACCATGAAACATAGAAATGAGATGCGACATCGCGTTTTAAGAAGCATAAGAACTCTATTGCTTTGATACGTAGACATCTGCAAACGCTATTTCCTAGCAAGGAAGTGTCGCATGTACATTCGTTTGAATCGTAGACGAGGAATGCATAACACTTCGCAATGAATATTATGTCTTACCATGAAACATAGATATGGGATGCAATATCTCGTTTTAAGAAGCATTTGAACTCTATTGCTATGATACCTAGACATCTGCAGACGCTATTTCCTAGCAAGGAAGTGTCGCATTTACATTCATTTGAAGTGTAGACGAGGAATACATGACACTTCGCAAATCATATTAAATCTTACCATGAAACATATAAATGAGATGCGATATCGCGTTTTAAGAAGCATTAGAACTCTATTGCTACGATACGTAGACATCTGCAAACGCTATTTCCTTGCAAGAAAGTGTCGCATTTACATACTTCTGAAGTGAATACGAGGTATACATAACACTTTACAATGAATATTATATCTTATCATGAAACATAGAAATGAGATGCGATATCGCGTTTTAAGAATCATAAGAATTCTATTGCTACGATACGTAGACATCTGCAAACGCTACTTCCTTGCAAGGAAGTGTCGCATTTACAGTCATTTGAAGTGTAGACGAGGAATACATAACACTTCGCAAATCATATTATATCTTACCATGAAACATATAAATGAGATGCGATATCGCGTTTTAAGAAGCATTAGAACTCTATTGCTATGATACCTAGACATCTGCAGACGCTATTTCCTAGCAAGGAAGTGTCGCATTTACATTCATTTGAAGTGTAGACGAGGAATACATGACACTTCGCAAATCATATTAAATCTTACCATGAAACATATAAATGAGATGCGATATCGCGTTTTAAGAAGCATTTGAACTCTATTGCTACGATACGTAGACATCTGCAAACGCTATTTCCTAGCAAGGAAGTGTCGCATTTACATTCATTTGAAGTGTAGGCGAGGAATACATAACAATGCGCAAATCATATTATATCTTACCATGAAACATAGAAATGAGATGCGACATCGCGTTTTAAGAAGCATAAGAACTCTATTGCTTTGATACGTAGACATTTGCAAACGCTATTTCCTAGCAAGGAAGTGTCGCATGTACATTCATTTGAATCGTAGACGAGGAATGCATAACACTTCGCAATGAATATTATATCTTACCATGAAACATAGATATGGGATGCAATATCTCGTTTTAAGAAGCATTTGAACTCTATTGCTATGATACCTAGACATCTGCAGACGCTATTTCCTAGCAAGGAAGTGTCGCATTTACATTCATTTGAAGTGTAGACGAGGAATACCTTACACTTCGCAAATCATATTATATCTTACCATGAAACATAGAAATGAGATGTGATATCGCGTTTTGAGAAGCATTAGAACTCTATTGCTACGATACCTAGACATCTGCAGAAGCTATTTCCTAGCAAGGAAGTGTCGCATTTACATTCATTTGAAATGTAGACGAGGAATACATGACACTTCGCAAATCATATTAAATCTTACCATGAAACATATAAATGAGATGCGATATCGCGTTTTAAGAAGCATTAGAACTTTATTGCTACGATACGTAGACATCTGCAAACGCTATTTCCTTGCAAGAAAGTGTCGCATTTACATACTTCTGAAGTGAATACGAGGTATACATAACACTTTACAATGAATATTATATCTTATCATGAAACATAGAAATGAGATGCGATATCGCGTTTTAAGAATCATATGAATTCTATTGCTACGATACGTAGATATCTGCAAACGCTATTTCCTTGCAAGGAAGTGTCGCATTTACATTCATTTGAAGTGTAGACGAGGAATACATAACACTTCGCAAATCATATTATATCTTACCATGAAACATAGAAATGGGATGCGATATCGCATTTTAAGAAGCATTAGAAATCTATTGCTACGATACGTAGACATCTGCAAACGCTATTTCCTAGCAAGGAAGTGTCGCATTTACATTCATTTGAAGTGTAGACGAGGAATACATAACACTTCGCAAATCATATTATATCTTACCATGAAACATAGAAATGATATGCGATATCGCGTTTTAAGAAGCATTAGAAATCTATTGCTACGATACGTAGACATCTGCAAACGCTATTTCCTAGCGAGGAAGTGTCGCATTTACATTCATTTGAAATGTGGACGAGGAATTCATAACACTTCGCAAATCATATTATATCTTACCATGAAACATAGAAATGAGATGCGATATTGTGTTTTGAGAAGCATTAGAACTCTATCGCTACGATACCTAGACATCTGCAGACGCTATTTCCTTTCAAGGAAGTGTCAGATTTACATTCATTTGAAGTGTAGACGAGGAGTAGATAACACTTCGCAAATCATATTATATCTTACCATGAAACATAGAAATGAGATGCGATATCGCGTTTTAAGAAGCATTAGAACTCTATTGCTACGATACCTAGACATCTGCAGACGCTATTTCCTAGCAAGGAAGTGTCGCAATTACATTCATTTGAAGTGTAGACGAGGAATACATGACACTTCGCAAATCATATTATATCTTACCATGATACATAGAAATGAGATGCGATATTGTGTTTTGAGAAGCATTAGAACTCTATCGCTACGATACCTAGACATCTGCAGACGCTGCTTCCTTGCTAGGAAGTGTCGCATTTACATTCATTTGAAGTTAAGACGAGGAATACATAACACTTCGCAAATCATATAATATCTTACCATGAAACATAGAAATGAGATGCGATATCGCGTTTTAAGAAGCATTAGAACACTATTGCTACGATACCTAGACATCCGCAGACGCTATTTCCTTTCAAGGAAGTGTCGCATTTACATTCATTTGAAGTGCAGACGAGGAGTAGATAACACTTCGCAAATCATGTTATATCTTACCATGAAACATAGAAATGAGATGCGATATCGCGTTTTAAGAATCATAAGAACTCTATTGCTACTATACGTAGACATCTGAAAACGCAATTTCCTTGCAAGGAAGTGTCGCATTTACATTCATTTGAAGCGTAGACGAGGAATACATAACACTTCGCAAATCATATTATATCTTACCATGAAACATAGAAATGAGATGCGATATCGCGTCTTAAGAAGCATTAGAAATCTATTGCTACGATACGTAGACATCTGCAAACGCTATTTCCTAGCGAGGAAGTGTCGTATTCACATTCATTTGAATTGTGGACGAGGAATACATAACACACTGCAAATCATATTATATCTTACCATGAAACATAGAAATGAGATGTGATATCGCGTTTTAAGAAGCATTAGAACTCTATTGCTACGATACCTAGACATCTGCAAACGCTATTTCCTTGCAAGAAAGTGTCGCATTTACATACTTCTGAAGTGAATACGAGGTATACATAACACTTTACAATGAATATTATATCTTATCATGAAACATAGAAATGAGATGCGATATCGCGTTTTAAGAATCATATGAATTCTATTGCTACGATACGTAGATATCTGCAAACGCTATTTCCTTGCAAGGAAGTGTCGCATTTACATTCATTTGAAGTGTAGACGAGGAATACATAACACTTCGCAAATCATATTATATCTTACCATGAAACATAGAAATGGGATGCGATATCGCATTTTAAGAAGCATTAGAAATCTATTGCTACGATACGTAGACATCTGCAAACGCTATTTCCTAGCAAGGAAGTGTCGCATTTACATTCATTTGAAGTGTAGACGAGGAATACATAACACTTCGCCAATTATATTATGTCTTACCATGAAACATAGAAATGAGATGCGATATCGCGTTTTAAGAAGCATTAGAACTCTATCGCTACGATACCTAGACATCTGCAGACGCTGCTTCCTTGCTAGGAAGTGTCGCATTTACATTCATTTGAAGTGAAGACGAGGAATACATAACACTTCGCAAATCATATAATATCTTACCATGAAACATAGAAATGAGATGCGATATCGCGTTTTAAGAAGCATTAGAACACTATTGCTACGATACCTAGACATCCGCAGACGCTATTTCCTTTCAAGGAAGTGTCGCATTTACATTCATTTGAAGTGCAGACGAGGAGTAGATAACACTTCGCAAATCATGTTATATCTTACCATGAAACATAGAAATGAGATGCGATATCGCGTTTTAAGAATCATAAGAACTCTATTGCTACTATACGTAGACATCTGAAAACGCAATTTCCTTGCAAGGAAGTGTCGCATTTACATTCATTTGAAGCGTAGACGAGGAATACATAACACTTCGCAAATCATATTATATCTTACCATGAAACATAGAAATGAGATGCGATATCGCGTCTTAAGAAGCATTAGAAATCTATTGCTACGATACGTAGACATCTGCAAACGCTATTTCCTAGCGAGGAAGTGTCGTATTCACATTCATTTGAATTGTGGACGAGGAATACATAACACACTGCAAATCATATTATATCTTACCATGAAACATAGAAATGAGATGTGATATCGCGTTTTAAGAAGCATTAGAACTCTATTGCTACGATACCTAGACATCTGCAGAAGCTATTTCCTAGCAAGGAAGTGTCGCATTTACATTCATTTGAAGTGTAGACGAGGAATACATGACACATCGCAAATCATATTAAATCTTACCATGAAACATATAAATGAGATGCGATATCGCGTTTTAAGAAGCATTAGAACTCTATTGCTACGATACGTAGACATCTGCAAACGCTATTTACTTGCAAGAATGTGTCGCATTTACATACTTCTGAAGTGAATACGAGGTATACATAACACTTTACAATGAATATTATATCTTATCATGAAACATAGAAATGAGATGCGATATCGCGTTTTAAGAATCATAAGAATTCTATTGCTACGATACGTAGACATCTGCAAACGCTACTTCCTTGCAAGGAAGTGTCGCATTTACATTCATTTGAAGTGTAGACGAGGAATACATAACACTTCGCAAATCATATTATATCTTACCATGAAACATATAAATGAGATGCGATATCGCGTTTTAAGAAGCATTAGAACTCTATTGCTATGATACCTAGACATCTGCAGACGCTATTTCCTAGCAAGGAAGTGTCGCATTTACATTCATTTGAAGTGTAGACGAGGAATACATGACACTTCGCAAATCATCTTAAATCTTACCATGAAACATATAAATGAGATGCGATATCGCGTTTTAAGAAGCATTTGAACTCTATTGCTACGATACGTAGACATCTGCAAACGCTATTTCCTAGCAAGGAAGTGTCGCATTTACATTCATTTGAAGTGTAGGCCAGGAATACATAACACTGCGCAAATCATATTATATCTTACCATGAAACATAGAAATGAGATGCGACATCGCGTTTTAAGAAGCATAAGAACTCTATTGCTTTGATACGTAGACATCTGCAAACGCTATTTCCTAGCAAGGAA
Organism: Xylocopa sonorina; assembly: GCF_050948175.1. Classification (NCBI taxonomy): domain Eukaryota; kingdom Metazoa; phylum Arthropoda; class Insecta; order Hymenoptera; family Apidae; genus Xylocopa; species Xylocopa sonorina. The sequence continues at coordinate 241,296 of NW_027490324.1, forward strand.
GTGTCGCATGTACATTCATTTGAATCGTAGACGAGGAATGCATAACACTTCGCAATGAATATTATATCTTACCATGAAACATAGATATGGGATGCAATATCTCGTTTTAAGAAGCATTTGAACTCTATTGCTATGATACCTAGACATCTGCAGACGCTATTTCCTAGCAAGGAAGTGTCGCACTCACATTCATTTGAAGTGTAGACGAGGAATACATAACACTTCGCAAATCATATTATATCTTAGCATGAAACATAGAAATGAGATGCGATATCGCGTTTTAAGAAGCATTAGAACTCTATTGCTACGATAGGTAGACATCTGCAAACGATATTTCCTTGCAAGGAAGTGTCGCATTTACATTCATTTGAAGTGTAGACGAGGAATACATAACACTACGCAAATCATATTATATCTTACCATGAAACATAGAAATGAGATGCGATATCGCGATTTAAGAAGCATTAGAACTCTATTGCTACGATAGGTAGACATCTGCAAACGCTATTTCCTTGCAAGGAAGTGTCGCATTTACATTCATTTGAAGTGTAGACGAGGAATACATAACACTACGCAAATCATATTATATCTTACCATGAAACATAGAAATGAGATGCGATATCGCGTTTTAAGAATCACAAGAACTCTATTGCTACGACACGTAGACATCAGCAAACGCTATTTCCTAGCAAGGAAGTGTCGCATTTACATTCATTTGAAGTGTAGACGAGGAATACATGACACTTCGCAAATCATATTATATCTTACCATGAAACATAGAAATGAGATGGCGATATCCCGTTTTAAGAAGCATTTGAACTCTATTGCTACGATACGTAGACGTCTGCAAACCCTATTTCTTTGCAAGGAAGTGTCGCATTTACATCCATTTGAAGTGTAGACGAGGAATGCCTAACACTTCGCAATGAATATTATATCTTAACATGAAACATAGATATGAGATTCTATATCTCGTTTTAAGAAGCATTTGAACTCTATTGCTATGGTACCTAGACATCTGCAGACGCTATTTCCTAGCAAGGATGTGTCGCATTTACATTCATTTGAAGTGTAGACGAGGAATACATTACACTTCGCAAATCATATTATATCTTACCATGAAACATAGAAATGAGATGCGATATCGCGTTTTAAGAAGCATTAGAAATCTATTGCTACGATACGTAGACATCTGCAAACGCTATTTCCTAGCGAGGAAGTGTCGTATTCACATTCATTTGAATTGTGGACGAGGAATACATAACACACTGCAAATCATATTATATCTTACCATGAAACATAGAAATGAGATGCGATATCGCGTTTTAGGAATCATTAGAACTCTATTGCTACGATACGTAGACATCTGAAAATGCAATTTCCTTGCAAGGAAGTGTCGCATTTACATTCATTTGAAGCGTAGCCGAGGAATACATAACACTTCGCAAATCATATTATATCTTACCTTGAAACATATAAATGAGATGCGATATCGCGTTTTAAGAAGCATTAGAACTCTATTGCTATGATACCTAGACATCTGCAGACGCTATTTCCTAGCAAGGAAGTGTCGCATTTACATTCATTTGAAGTGTAGACGAGGAATACATGACACTTCGCAATGAATATTAAATCTTACCATGAAACATATAAATGAGATGCGATATCGCGTTTTAAGAAGCATTTGAAATCTATTGCTACAATACGTAGACATCTGCAAACGCTATTTCCTAGCAAGGAAGTGTCGCATTTACATTCATTTGAAGTGTAGACGAGGAATACATAACACTACGCAAATCATATTATATCTTACCATGAAACATAGAAATGAGATGCGATATCGCGTTTTAAGAATCACAAGAACTCTATTGCTACGACACGTAGACATCAGCAAACGCTATTTCCTAGCAAGGAAGTGTCGCATTTACATTCATTTGAAGTGTAGACGAGGAATACATGACACTTCGCAAATCATATTATATCTTACCATGAAACATAGAAATGAGATGGCGATATCCCGTTTTAAGAAGCATTTGAACTCTATTGCTACGATACGTAGACGTCTGCAAACCCTATTTCTTTGCAAGGAAGTGTCGCATTTACATCCATTTGAAGTGTAGACGAGGAATGCATAACACTTCGCAATGAATATTATATCTTAACACGAAACATAGATATGAGATTCTATATCTCGTTTTAAGAAGCATTTGAACTCTATTGCTATGGTACCTAGACATCTGCAGACGCTATTTCCTAGCAAGGAAGTGTCGCATTTACATTCATTTGAAGTGTAGACGAGGAATACCTTACACTTCGCAAATCATACTATATCTTACCATGAAACATAGAAATGAGATGTGATATCGCGTTTTGAGAAGCATTAGAACTCTATTGCTACGATACCTAGACATCTGCAGAAGCTATTTCCTAGCAAGGAAGTGTCGCATTTACATTCATTTCAAATGTAGACGAGGAATACATGACACTACGCAAATCATATTAAATCTTACCATGAAACATATAAATGAGATGCGATATCGCGTTTTAAGAAGCATTAGAACTCTATTGCTACGATACGTAGACATCTGCAAACGCTATTTCCTTGCAAGAAAGTGTCGCATTTACATACTTCTGAAGTGAATACGAGGTATAACACTTTACAATGAATATTATATCTTATCATGAAACATAGAAATGAGATGCGATATCGCGTTTTAAGAATCATATGAATTCTATTGCTACGATACGTAGATATCTGCAAACGCTATTTCCTTGCAAGGAAGTGTCGCATTTACATTCATTTGAAGTGTAGACGAGGAATACATAACACTTCGCAAATCATATTATATCTTACCATGAAACATAGAAATGGGATGCGATATCGTATTTTAAGAAGCATTAGAAATCTATTGCTACGATACGTAGACATCTGCAAACGCTATTTCCTAGCAAGGAAGTGTCGCATTTACATTCATTTGAAGTGTAGACGAGGAATACATAACACTTCGCCAATTATATTATGTCTTACCATGAAACATAGAAATGAGATGCGATATCGCGTTTTAAGAAGCATTAGAACTCTATTGCTACGATAGGTAGACATCTGCAAACGCTATTTTCCTTGCAAGGAAGTGTCGCATTTACATTCATTTGAAGTGTCGACGAGGAATACATAACACTTCGCAAATCATATTATATCTTACCATGAAACATAGAAATGAGATGCGATATCGCGTTTTAAGAAGCATTAGAAATCTCTTGCTACGATACGTAGACATCTGCAATCGCTATTTCCTAGCGAGGAGGTGTCGCATTTACATTCATTTGAAGTGTAGGCGAGGAATACATAACACTTCGCAAATCATATTATATCTTACCATGAAACATAGAAATGAGATGCGACATCGGGTTTTAAGAAGCGTAAGAACTCTATTGCTTTGATACGTAGACATCTGCAAACGCTATTTCCTAGCAAGGAAGTGTCGCATGTACATTCGTTTGAATCGTAGACGAGGAATACAAAACACTGCGCAAATCATATTATATCTTACCATGGAACATAGAAATGAGATGCGACATCGCGTTTTAAGAAGCATAAGAACTCTATTGCTTTGATACGTAGACATCTGCAAACGCTATTTCCTAGCAAGGAAATGTCGCATGTACATTCATTTGAATCGTAGACGAGGAATGCATAACACTTCGCAATGAATATTATATCTTATCATGAAACATAGAAATGAGATGCGATATCGCGTTTTAAGAATCATAAGAATTCTATTGCTACGATACGTAGACATCTGCAAACGCTATTTCCTTGCAAGGAAGTGTCGCATTTACATTCATTTGAAGTGTAGACGAGGAATACATAACACTTCGCAAATCATATTATATCTTACCATGAAACATAGAAATGAGATGCGATATCGCATTTTAAGAAGCATTAGAAATCTATTGCTACGATACGTAGACATCTGCAAACGCTATTTCCTAGCAAGGAAGTGTCGCATTTACATTCATTTGAAGTGTAGACGAGGAATACATAACACTTCGCCAATTATATTATGTCTTACCATGAAACATAGAAATGAGATGCGATATCGCGTTTTAAGAAGCATTAGAACTCTATTGCTACGATAGGTAGACATCTGCAAACGCTATTTTCCTTGCAAGGAAGTGTCGCATTTACATTCATTTGAAGTGTCGACGAGGCATACATAACACTTCGCAAATCATATTATATCTTACCATGAAACATAGAAATGAGATGCGATATCGCGTTTTAAGAAGCATTAGAAATCTATTGCTACGATACGTAGACATCTGCAATCGCTATTTCCTAGCGAGGAAGTGTCGCATTCACATTGATTTGAATTGTGAACGAGGAATACATAACGCACTGCAAATCATATTATATATTACCATGAGACATAGAAATGAGATGCGATATCGCGTTTTAGGAATCATAAGAACTCTATTGCTACGATACGTAGACATCTGCAAACGCAATTTCGTTGCACGGAAGTGCCGCATTTACATTCATTTGATGCGTAGACGAGGAATACATAACACTTCGCAAATCATATTATATCTTACCATGAAACATATAAATGAGACGCGATATCGCGTTTTAAGAAGCATTAGAACACTATTGCTACGATATGTAGACATCTGCAAACGCAATTTTCCTTGCAAGGAAGTGTCGCATTTACATTCATTTGAAGTGTAGACGAGGAATACATAACACTTCGCAAATCATATTATATCTTACCATGAAACATAGAAATGAGATGCGATATCGCGTTTTAAGACGCATTAGAACTGTATTGCTACGGTAGGTAGACATCTGCAAACGCTATTTCCTTGCCAGGAAGTGTCGCATTTACATTCATTTGAAGTGTAGGCGAGGAATACATAACACTTCGCAAATCATATTATATCTTACCATGAAACATAGTAATGAGATGCGATATCACGTTTTAAGAAGCATTTGTACTCTATTGCTACGATACGTAGACATCTGCAAACGCTATTTCCTTGCAAGGAAGTGTCGCATTTACATTCATTTGAAGTGTAGACGAGGAGTACATAATACTTCGCAAATCATATTATATCTTACCATGAAACATATAAATGAGATGCGATATCGCGTTTTAAGAAGCATTAGAACTCTATTGCTATGATACCTAGACATCTGCAGACGCTATTTCCTAGCAAGGAAGTGTCGCATTTACATTCATTTGAAGTGTAGACGAGGAATACATGACACTTCGCAAATCATATTAAATCTTACCATGAAACATATAAATGAGATGCGATATCGCGTTTTAAGTAGCATTTGAACTCTATTCCTACGATACGTAGACATCTGCAAACGCTATTTCCTAGCAAGGAAGTGTCGCATTTACATTCATTTGAAGTGTAGACGAGGAATACATAACACTTCGCAAATCATATTATATCTTACCATGAAACATATAAATGAGATGCGATATCGCGTTTTAAGAAGCATTAGAACTCTATTGCTATGATACCTAGACATCTGCAGACGCTATTTCCTAGCAAGGAAGTGTCGCATTTACATTCATTTGAAGTGTAGACGAGGAATACATGACACTTCGCAAATCATATTATATCTTACCATGAAACATAGAAATGAGATGTGATATCGCGTTTTGAGAAGCATTAGAACTCTATTGCTACGATACCTAGACATCTGCAAACGCAATTTTCCTTGCAAGGAAGTGTCGCATTTACATTCATTTGAAGTGTAGACGAGGAATACATAACACTTCGCAAATCATATTATATCTTACCATGAAACATAGAAATGAGATGCGATATCGCGTTTTAAGACGCATTAGAACTGTATTTCTACGGTAGGTAGACATCTGCAAACGCTATTTCCTTGCCAGGAAGTGTCGCATTTACATTCATTTGAAGTGTAGGCGAGGAATACATAACACTTCGCAAATCATATTATATCTTACCATGAAACATAGAAATGAGATGCGATATCGCGTTTTAAGAAGCATTAGAAATCTATTGCTACGATACGTAGACATCTGCAATCGCTATTTCCTAGCGAGGAAGTGTCGCATTCACATTGATTTGAATTGTGAACGAGGAATACATAACGCACTGCAAATCATATTATATATTACCATGAGACATAGAAATGAGATGCGATATCGCGTTTTAGGAATCATAAGAACTCTATTGCTACGATACGTAGACATCTGCAAACGCAATTTCGTTGCACGGAAGTGCCGCATTTACATTCATTTGATGCGTAGACGAGGAATACATAACACTTCGCAAATCATATTATATCTTACCATGAAACATATAAATGAGACGCGATATCGCGTTTTAAGAAGCATTAGAACACTATTGCTACGATATGTAGACATCTGCAAACGCAATTTTCCTTGCAAGGAAGTGTCGCATTTACATTCATTTGAAGTGTAGACGAGGAATACATAACACTTCGCAAATCATATTATATCTTACCATGAAACATAGAAATGAGATGCGATATCGCGTTTTAAGACGCATTAGAACTGTATTGCTACGGTAGGTAGACATCTGCAAACGCTATTTCCTTGCCAGGAAGTGTCGCATTTACATTCATTTGAAGTGTAGGCGAGGAATACATAACACTTCGCAAATCATATTATATCTTACCATGAAACATAGTAATGAGATGCGATATCACGTTTTAAGAAGCATTTGTACTCTATTGCTACGATACGTAGACATCTGCAAACGCTATTTCCTTGCAAGGAAGTGTCGCATTTACATTCATTTGAAGTGTAGACGAGGAGTACATAATACTTCGCAAATCATATTATATCTTACCATGAAACATATAAATGAGATGCGATATCGCGTTTTAAGAAGCATTAGAACTCTATTGCTATGATACCTAGACATCTGCAGACGCTATTTCCTAGCAAGGAAGTGTCGCATTTACATTCATTTGAAGTGTAGACGAGGAATACATGACACTTCGCAAATCATATTAAATCTTACCATGAAACATATAAATGAGATGCGATATCGCGTTTTAAGTAGCATTTGAACTCTATTCCTACGATACGTAGACATCTGCAAACGCTATTTCCTAGCAAGGAAGTGTCGCATTTACATTCATTTGAAGTGTAGACGAGGAATACATAACACTTCGCAAATCATATTATATCTTACCATGAAACATATAAATGAGATGCGATATCGCGTTTTAAGAAGCATTAGAACTCTATTGCTATGATACCTAGACATCTGCAGACGCTATTTCCTAGCAAGGAAGTGTCGCATTTACATTCATTTGAAGTGTAGACGAGGAATACATGACACTTCGCAAATCATATTATATCTTACCATGAAACATAGAAATGAGATGTGATATCGCGTTTTGAGAAGCATTAGAACTCTATTGCTACGATACCTAGACATCTGCAAACGCAATTTTCCTTGCAAGGAAGTGTCGCATTTACATTCATTTGAAGTGTAGACGAGGAATACATAACACTTCGCAAATCATATTATATCTTACCATGAAACATAGAAATGAGATGCGATATCGCGTTTTAAGACGCATTAGAACTGTATTTCTACGGTAGGTAGACATCTGCAAACGCTATTTCCTTGCCAGGAAGTGTCGCATTTACATTCATTTGAAGTGTAGGCGAGGAATACATAACACTTCGCAAATCATATTATATCTTACCATGAAACATAGAAATGAGATGCGATATCGCGTTTTAAGAATCATAAGAATTCTATTGCTACGATACGTAGACATCTGCAAACGCTATTTCCTTGCAAGGAAGTGTCGCATTTACATTCATTTGAAGTGTAGACGAGGAATACATAACACTTCGCAAATCATATTATATCTTACCATGAAACATATAAATGAGATGCGATATCGCGTTTTAAGAAGCATTAGAACTCTATTGCTATGATACCTAGACATCTGCAGACGCTATTTCCTAGCAAGGAAGTGTCGCATTTACATTCATTTGAAGTGTAGACGAGGAATACATGACACTTCGCAAATCATATTAAATCTTACCATGAAACATATAAATGAGATGCGATATCGCGTTTTAAGAAGCATTTGAAATCTATTGCTACGATACGTAGACATCTGCAAACGCTATTTCCTTGCAAGGAAGTGTCGCATTTACATTCATTTGAAGTGTAGACGAGGAATACATAACACTTCGCAAATCATATTATATCTTACCATGAAGCATATAAATGAGATGCGATATCGCGTTTTAAGAAGCATTTGAACTCTATTGCTACGATACGTAGACATCTGCAAACGCTATTTCCTAGCAAGGAAGTGTCGCATTTACATTCATTTGAAGTGTAGGCGAGGAATACATAACACTTCGCAAATCATATTATATCTTACCATGAAACATAGTAATGAGATGCGATATCACGTTTTAAGAAGCATTTGTACTCTATTGCTACGATACGTAGACATCTGCAAACGCTATTTCCTTGCAAGGAAGTGTCGCATTTACATTCATTTGAAGTGTAGACGAGGAGTACATAATACTTCGCAAATCATATTATATCTTACCATGAAACATATAAATGAGATGCGATATCGCGTTTTAAGAAGCATTAGAACTCTATTGCTATGATACCTAGACATCTGCAGACGCTATTTCCTAGCAAGGAAGTGTCGCATTTACATTCATTTGAAGTGTAGACGAGGAATACATGACACTTCGCAAATCATATTAAATCTTACCATGAAACATATAAATGAGATGCGATATCGCGTTTTAAGTAGCATTTGAACTCTATTCCTACGATACGTAGACATCTGCAAACGCTATTTCCTAGCAAGGAAGTGTCGCATTTACATTCATTTGAAGTGTAGACGAGGAATACATAACACTTCGCAAATCATATTATATCTTACCATGAAACATATAAATGAGATGCGATATCGCGTTTTAAGAAGCATTAGAACTCTATTGCTATGATACCTAGACATCTGCAGACGCTATTTCCTAGCAAGGAAGTGTCGCATTTACATTCATTTGAAGTGTAGACGAGGAATACATGACACTTCGCAAATCATATTATATCTTACCATGAAACATAGAAATGAGATGTGATATCGCGTTTTGAGAAGCATTAGAACTCTATTGCTACGATACCTAGACATCTGCAAACGCAATTTTCCTTGCAAGGAAGTGTCGCATTTACATTCATTTGAAGTGTAGACGAGGAATACATAACACTTCGCAAATCATATTATATCTTACCATGAAACATAGAAATGAGATGCGATATCGCGTTTTAAGACGCATTAGAACTGTATTTCTACGGTAGGTAGACATCTGCAAACGCTATTTCCTTGCCAGGAAGTGTCGCATTTACATTCATTTGAAGTGTAGGCGAGGAATACATAACACTTCGCGAATCATATTATATCTTACCATGAAACATAGAAATGAGATGCGATATCGCGTTTTAAGAATCATAAGAATTCTATTGCTACGATACGTAGACATCTGCAAACGCTATTTCCTTGCAAGGAAGTGTCGCATTTACATTCATTTGAAGTGTAGACGAGGAATACATAACACTTCGCAAATCATATTATATCTTACCATGAAACATATAAATGAGATGCGATATCGCGTTTTAAGAAGCATTAGAACTCTATTGCTATGATACCTAGACATCTGCAGACGCTATTTCCTAGCAAGGAAGTGTCGCATTTACATTCATTTGAAGTGTAGACGAGGAATACATGACACTTCGCAAATCATATTAAATCTTACCATGAAACATATAAATGAGATGCGATATCGCGTTTTAAGAAGCATTTGAAATCTATTGCTACGATACGTAGACATCTGCAAACGCTATTTCCTTGCAAGGAAGTGTCGCATTTACATTCATTTGAAGTGTAGACGAGGAATACATAACACTTCGCAAATCATATTATATCTTACCATGAAGCATATAAATGAGATGCGATATCGCGTTTTAAGAAGCATTTGAACTCTATTGCTACGATACGTAGACATCTGCAAACGCTATTTCCTAGCAAGGAAGTGTCGCATTTACATTCATTTGAAGTGTAGGCGAGGAATACATAACACTGCGCAAATCATATTATATCTTACCATGGAACATAGAAATGAGATGCCACATCGCGTTTTAAGAAGCATAAGAACTCTATTGCTTTGATACGTAGACATCTGCAAACGCTATTTCCTTGCAAGGAAGTGTCGCATTTACATTCATTTGAAGTGTAGACGAGGAATACATAACACTTCGCAAATCATATTATATCTTACCATGAAACATAGAAATGAGATGGCGATATCCCGTTTTAAGAAGCATTTGAACTCTATTGCTACGATACGTAGACGTCTGCAAACCCTATTTCTTTGCAAGGAAGTGTCGCATTTACATCCATTTGAAGTGTAGACGAGGAATGCATAACACTTCGCAATGAATATTATATCTTAACATGAAACATAGATATGAGATTCTATATCTCGTTTTAAGAAGCATTTGAACTCTATTGCTATGGTACCTAGACATCTGCAGACGCTATTTCCTAGCAAGGAAGTGTCGCATTTACATTCATTTGAAGTGTAGACGAGGAATACCTTACACTTCGCAAATCATACTATATCTTACCATGAAACATAGAAATGAGATGTGATATCGCGTTTTGAGAAGCATTAGAACTCTATTGCTACGATACCTAGACATCTGCAGAAGCTATTTCCTAGCAAGGAAGTGTCGCATTTACATTCATTTGAAGTGTAGACGAGGAATACATAACACTTCGCAAATCATATTAAATCTTACCATGAAACATATAAATGAGATGCGATATCGCGTTTTAAGAAGCATTAGAACTCTATTGCTACGATACGTAGACATCTGCAAACGCTATTTCCTTGCAAGAAAGTGTCGCATTTACATACTTCTGAAGTGAATACGAGGTATAACACTTTACAATGAATATTATATCTTATCATGAAACATAGAAATGAGATGCGATATCGCGTTTTAAGAAGCATTAGAACTCTATTGCTACGATAGGTAGACATCTGCAAACGCTATTTTCCTTGCAAGGAAGTGTCGCATTTACATTCATTTGAAGAGTCGACGAGGAATACATAACACTTCGCAAATCATATTATATCTTACCATGAAACATAGAAATGAGATGCGATATCGCGTTTTAAGAAGCATTAGAAATCTCTTGCTACGATACGTAGACATCTGCAATCGCTATTTCCTAGCGAGGAGGTGTCGCATTTACATTCATTTGAAGTGTAGGCGAGGAATACATAACACTTCGCAAATCATATTATATCTTACCATGAAACATAGAAATGAGATGCGACATCGCGTTTTAAGAAGCATAAGAACTCTATTGCTTTGATACGTAGACATCTGCAAACGCTATTTCCTAGCAAGGAAATGTCGCATGTACATTCATTTGAATCGTAGACGAGGAATGCATAACACTTCGCAATGAATATTATATCTTATCATGAAACATAGAAATGAGATGCGATATCGCGTTTTAAGAATCATAAGAATTCTATTGCTACGATACGTAGACATCTGCAAACGCTATTTCCTTGCAAGGAAGTGTCGCATTTACATTCATTTGAAGTGTAGACGAGGAATACATAACACTTCGCAAATCATATTATATCTTACCATGAAACATAGAAATGAGATGCGATATCGCATTTTAAGAAGCATTAGAAATCTATTGCTACGATACGTAGACATCTGCAAACGCTATTTCCTAGCAAGGAAGTGTCGCATTTACATTCATTTGAAGTGTAGACGAGGAATACATAACACTTCGCCAATTATATTATGTCTTACCATGAAACATAGAAATGAGATGCGATATCGCGCTTTAAGAAGCATTAGAACTCTATTGCTACGATAGGTAGACATCTGCAAACGCTATTTTCCTTGCAAGGAAGTGTCGCATTTACATTCATTTGAAGTGTCGACGAGGAATACATAACACTTCGCAAATCATATTATATCTTACCATGAAACATAGAAATGAGATGCGATATCGCGTTTTAAGAAGCATTAGAAATCTATTGCTACGATACGTAGACATCTGCAATCGCTATTTCCTAGCGAGGAAGTGTCGCATTCACATTGATTTGAATTGTGAACGAGGAATACATAACGCACTGCAAATCATATTATATATTACCATGAGACATAGAAATGAGATGCGATATCGCGTTTTAGGAATCATAAGAACTCTATTGCTACGATACGTAGACATCTGCAAACGCAATTTCGTTGCACGGAAGTGCCGCATTTACATTCATTTGATGCGTAGACGAGGAATACATAACACTTCGCAAATCATATTATATCTTACCATGAAACATATAAATGAGACGCGATATCGCGTTTTAAGAAGCATTAGAACACTATTGCTACGATATGTAGACATCTGCAAACGCAATTTTCCTTGCAAGGAAGTGTCGCATTTACATTCATTTGAAGTGTAGACGAGGAATACATAACACTTCGCAAATCATATTATATCTTACCATGAAACATAGAAATGAGATGCGATATCGCGTTTTAAGACGCATTAGAACTGTATTGCTACGGTAGGTAGACATCTGCAAACGCTATTTCCTTGCCAGGAAGTGTCGCATTTACATTCATTTGAAGTGTAGGCGAGGAATACATAACACTTCGCAAATCATATTATATCTTACCATGAAACATAGTAATGAGATGCGATATCGCGTTTTAAGAAGCATTAGAACTCTATTGCTATGATACCTAGACATCTGCAGACGCTATTTCCTAGCAAGGAAGTGTCGCATTTACATTCATTTGAAGTGTAGGCGAGGAATACATGACACTTCGCAAATCATATTAAATCTTACCATGAAACATATAAATGAGATGCGATATCGCGTTTTAAGTAGCATTTGAACTCTATTCCTACGATACGTAGACATCTGCAAACGCTATTTCCTAGCAAGGAAGTGTCGCATTTACATTCATTTGAAGTGTAGACGAGGAATACATAACACTTCGCAAATCATATTATATCTTACCATGAAACATATAAATGAGATGCGATATCGCGTTTTAAGAAGCATTAGAACTCTATTGCTATGATACCTAGACATCTGCAGACGCTATTTCCTAGCAAGGAAGTGTCGCATTTACATTCATTTGAAGTGTAGACGAGGAATACATGACACTTCGCAAATCATATTATATCTTACCATGAAACATAGAAATGAGATGTGATATCGCGTTTTGAGAAGCATTAGAACACTATTGCTACGATACCTAGACATCTGCAAACGCAATTTTCCTTGCAAGGAAGTGTCGCATTTACATTCATTTGAAGTGTAGACGAGGAATACATAACACTTCGCAAATCATATTATATCTTACCATGAAACATAGAAATGAGATGCGATATCGCGTTTTAAGACGCATTAGAACTGTATTTCTACGGTAGGTAGACATCTGCAAACGCTATTTCCTTGCCAGGAAGTGTCGCATTTACATTCATTTGAAGTGTAGGCGAGGAATACATAACACTTCGCAAATCATATTATATCTTACCATGAAACATAGAAATGAGATGCGATATCGCGTTTTAAGAATCATAAGAATTCTATTGCTACGATACGTAGACATCTGCAAACGCTATTTCCTTGCAAGGAAGTGTCGCATTTACATTCATTTGAAGTGTAGACGAGGAATACATAACACTTCGCAAATCATATTATATCTTACCATGAAACATATAAATGAGATGCGATATCGCGTTTTAAGAAGCATTAGAACTCTATTGCTATGATACCTAGACATCTGCAGACGCTATTTCCTAGCAAGGAAGTGTCGCATTTACATTCATTTGAAGTGTAGACGAGGAATACATGACACTTCGCAAATCATATTAAATCTTACCATGAAACATATAAATGAGATGCGATATCGCGTTTTAAGAAGCATTTGAAATCTATTGCTACGATACGTAGACATCTGCAAACGCTATTTCCTTGCAAGGAAGTGTCGCATTTACATTCATTTGAAGTGTAGACGAGGAATACATAACACTTCGCAAATCATATTATATCTTACCATGAAGCATATAAATGAGATGCGATATCGCGTTTTAAGAAGCATTTGAACTCTATTGCTACGATACGTAGACATCTGCAAACGCTATTTCCTAGCAAGGAAGTGTCGCATTTACATTCATTTGAAGTGTAGGCGAGGAATACATAACACTGCGCAAATCATATTATATCTTACCATGGAACATAGAAATGAGATGCCACATCGCGTTTTAAGAAGCATAAGAACTCTATTGCTTTGATACGTAGACATCTGCAAACGCTATTTCCTTGCAAGGAAGTGTCGCATTTACATTCATTTGAAGTGTAGACGAGGAATACATAACACTTCGCAAATCATATTATATCTTACCATGAAACATAGAAATGGGATGCGATATCGCATTTTAAGAAGCATTAGAAATCTATTGCTACGATACGTAGACATCTGCAAACGCTATTTCCTAGCAAGGAAGTGTCGCATTTACATTCATTTGAAGTGTAGACGAGGAATACATAACACTTCGCCAATTATATTATGTCTTACCATGAAACATAGAAATGAGATGCGATATCCCGTTTTAAGAAGCATTTGAACTCTACTGCTGTGATACCTAGACATCTGCAGACGCTATTTCCTAGCAAGGAAGTGTCGCATTTACATTCATTTGAAGTGTAGACGAGGAATACATTACACTTCGCAAATCATATTATATCTTACCATGAAACATAGAAATGGGATGCGATATCGCATTTTAAGAAGCATTAGAAATCTATTGCTACGATACGTAGACATCTGCAAACGCTATTTCCTAGCAAGGAAGTGTCGCATTTACATTCATTTGAAGTGTAGACGAGGAATACATAACACTTCGCCAATTATATTATGTCTTACCATGAAACATAGAAATGAGATGCGATATCGCGTTTTAAGAAGCATTAGAACTCTATTGCTACGATAGGTAGACATCTGCAAACGCTATTTTCCTTGCAAGGAAGTGTCGCATTTACATTCATTTGAAGTGTCGACGAGGAATACATAACACTTCGCAAATCATATTATATCTTACCATGAAACATAGAAATGAGATGCGATAACGCGTTTTAAGAAGCATTAGAAATCTATTGCTACGATACGTAGACATCTGCAATCGCTATTTCCTAGCGAGGAAGTGTCGCATTCACATTCATTTGAATTGTGGACGAGGAATACATAACGCACTGCAAATCATATTATATATTACCATGAAACATAGAAATGAGATGCGACATCGCGTTTTAAGAAGCGTAAGAACTCTATTGCTTTGATACGTAGACATCTGCAAACGCTATTTCCTAGCAAGGAAGTGTCGCATGTACATTCGTTTGAATCGTAGACGAGGAATACAAAACACTGCGCAAATCATATTATATCTTACCATGGAACATAGAAATGAGATGCGACATCGCGTTTTAAGAAGCATAGGAACTCTATTGCTTTGATACGTAGACATCTGCAAACGCTATTTCCTAGCAAGGAAATGTCGCATGTACATTCATTTGAATCGTAGACGAGGAATGCATAACACTTCGCAATGAATATTATATCTTATCATGAAACATAGAAATGAGATGCGATATCGCGTTTTAAGAATCATAAGAATTCTATTGCTACGATACGTAGACATCTGCAAACGCTATTTCCTTGCAAGGAAGTGTCGCATTTACATTCATTTGAAGTGTAGACGAGGAATACATAACACTTCGCAAATCATATTATATCTTACCATGAAACATAGAAATGAGATGCGATATCGCATTTTAAGAAGCATTAGAAATCTATTGCTACGATACGTAGACATCTGCAAACGCTATTTCCTAGCAAGGAAGTGTCGCATTTACATTCATTTGAAGTGTAGACGAGGAATACATAACACTTCGCCAATTATATTATGTCTTACCATGAAACATAGAAATGAGATGCGATATCGCGTTTTAAGAAGCATTAGAACTCTATTGCTACGATAGGTAGACATCTGCAAACGCTATTTTCCTTGCAAGGAAGTGTCGCATTTACATTCATTTGAAGTGTCGACGAGGAATACATAACACTTCGCAAATCATATTATATCTTACCATGAAACATAGAAATGAGATGCGATATCGCGTTTTAAGAAGCATTAGAAATCTATTGCTACGATACGTAGACATCTGCAATCGCTATTTCCTAGCGAGGAAGTGTCGCATTCACATTGATTTGAATTGTGAACGAGGAATACATAACGCACTGCAAATCATATTATATATTACCATGAGACATAGAAATGAGATGCGATATCGCGTTTTAGGAATCATAAGAACTCTATTGCTACGATACGTAGACATCTGCAAACGCAATTTCGTTGCACGGAAGTGCCGCATTTACATTCATTTGAAGCGTAGACGAGGAATACATAACACTTCGCAAATCATATTATATCTTACCATGAAACATATAAATGAGACGCGATATCGCGTTTTAAGAAGCATTAGAACACTATTGCTACGATATGTAGACATCTGCAAACGCAATTTTCCTTGCAAGGAAGTGTCGCATTTACATTCATTTGAAGTGTAGACGAGGAATACATAACACTTCGCAAATCATATTATATCTTACCATGAAACATAGAAATGAGATGCGATATCGCGTTTTAAGACGCATTAGAACTGTATTGCTACGGTAGGTAGACATCTGCAAACGCTATTTCCTTGCCAGGAAGTGTCGCATTTACATTCATTTGAAGTGTAGGCGAGGAATACATAACACTTCGCAAATCATATTATATCTTACCATGAAACATAGTAATGAGATGCGATATCACGTTTTAAGAAGCATTTGTACTCTATTGCTACGATACGTAGACATCTGCAAACGCTATTTCCTTGCAAGGAAGTGTCGCATTTACATTCATTTGAAGTGTAGACGAGGAGTACATAATACTTCGCAAATCATATTATATCTTACCATGAAACATATAAATGAGATGCGATATCGCGTTTTAAGAAGCATTAGAACTCTATTGCTATGATACCTAGACATCTGCAGACGCTATTTCCTAGCAAGGAAGTGTCGCATTTACATTCATTTGAAGTGTAGACGAGGAATACATGACACTTCGCAAATCATATTAAATCTTACCATGAAACATATAAATGAGATGCGATATCGCGTTTTAAGTAGCATTTGAACTCTATTCCTACGATACGTAGACATCTGCAAACGCTATTTCCTAGCAAGGAAGTGTCGCATTTACATACATTTGAAGTGTAGACGAGGAATACATAACACTTCGCAAATCATATTATATCTTACCATGAAACATATAAATGAGATGCGATATCGCGTTTTAAGAAGCATTAGAACTCTATTGCTATGATACCTAGACATCTGCAGACGCTATTTCCTAGCAAGGAAGTGTCGCATTTACATTTATTTGAAGTGTAGACGAGGAATACATGACACTTCGCAAATCATATTATATCTTACCATGAAACATAGAAATGAGATGTGATATCGCGTTTTGAGAAGCATTAGAACTCTATTGCTACGATACCTAGACATCTGCAAACGCAATTTTCCTTGCAAGGAAGTGTCGCATTTACATTCATTTGAAGTGTAGACGAGGAATACATAACACTTCGCCAATTATATTATGTCTTACCATGAAACATAGAAATGAGATGCGATATCGCGTTTTAAGAAGCATTAGAACTCTATTGCTACGATAGGTAGACATCTGCAAACGCTATTTTCCTTGCAAGGAAGTGTCGCATTTACATTCATTTGAAGTGTCGACGAGGAATACATAACACTTCGCAAATCATATTATATCTTACCATGAAACATAGAAATGAGATGCGATATCGCGTTTTAAGAAGCATTAGAAATCTATTGCTACGACACGTAGACATCTGCAATCGCTATTTCCTAGCGAGGAAGTGTCGCATTCACATTCATTTGAATTGTGGACGAGGAATACATAACGCACTGCAAATCATATTATATATTACCATGAGACATAGAAATGAGATGCGATATCGCGTTTTAGGAAGCATAAGAACACTATTGCTACGATACGTAGACATCTGCAAACGCAATTTCGTTGCACGGAAGTGTCGCATTTACATTCATTTGAAGCGTAGACGAGGAATACATAACACTTCGCAAATCATATTATATCTTACCATGAAACATATAAATGAGACGCGATATCGCGTTTTAAGAAGCATTAGAACACTATTGCTACGATATGTAGACATCTGCAAACGCAATTTTCCTTGCAAGGAAGTGTCGCATTTACATTCATTTGAAGTGTAGACGAGGAATACATAACACTTCGCAAATCATATTATATCTTACCATGAAACATAGAAATGAGATGCGATATCGCGTTTTAAGACGCATTAGAACTGTATTGCTACGGTAGGTAGACATCTGCAAACGCTATTTCCTTGCCAGGAAGTGTCGCATTTACATTCATTTGAAGTGTAGGCGAGGAATACATAACACTTCGCAAATCATATTATATCTTACCATGAAACATAGTAATGAGATGCGATATCGCGTTTTAAGAAGCATTTGTACTCTATTGCTATGATACCTAGACATCAGCAGACGCTATTTCCTAGCAAGGAAGTGTCGCATTTACATTCATTTGAAGTGTAGACGAGGAATACATGACACTTCGCAAATCATATTATATCTTACCATGAAACATAGTAATGAGATGCGATATCGCGTTTTAAGAAGCATTTGTACTCTATTGCTATGATACCTAGACATCTGCAGACGCTATTTCCTAGCAAGGAAGTGTCGCATTTACATTCATTTGAAGTGTAGACGAGGAATACCTTACACTTCGCAAATCATATTATATCTTACCATGAAACATAGAAATGAGATGTGATATCGCGTTTTAAGAAGCATTAGAACTCTATTGCTACGATACCTAGACATCTGCAGACGCTATTTCCTAGCAAGGAAGTGTCGCATTTACATTCATTTGAAGTGTAGACGAGGAATACATGACACTTCGCAAATCATATTAAATTTTACCATGAAACATATAAATGAGATGCGATATCGCGTTATAAGAAGCATTTGAACTCTATTGCTACGATACGTAGACATCTGCAAACGCTATTTCCTAGCAAGGAAGTGTCGCATTTACATTCATTTGAAGTGTAGGCGAGGAATACATAACACTTCGCAAATCATATTAAATCTTACCATGAAACATATAAATGAGATGCGATATCGCGTTTTAAGAAGCATTGGAACTCTATTGCTACGATACCTAGACATCTGCAGACGCTATTTTCCTTGCAAGGAAGTGTCGCATTTACATTCATTTGAAGTGTCGACGAGGAATACATAACACATCGCAAATCATATTATATCTTACCATGAAACATAGAAATGAGATGCGATATCGCGATTTAAGAAGCAATAGAAATCTATTGCTACGATACGTAGACATCTGCAAACGCTATTTCCTAGCGAGGAAGTGTCGTATTCACATTCATTTGAATTGTGGACGAGGAATACATAACACACTGCAAATCATATTATATCTTACCATGAAACATAGAAATGAGATGCGATATCGCGTTTTAGGAATCATTAGAACTCTATTGCTACGATACGTAGACATCTGCAAACGCAATTTCCTTGCAA
The DNA here is from genome assembly GCF_050948175.1 of Xylocopa sonorina. Lineage (NCBI taxonomy): Eukaryota > Metazoa > Arthropoda > Insecta > Hymenoptera > Apidae > Xylocopa > Xylocopa sonorina. The sequence goes on from NW_027490324.1 coordinate 261,141, forward strand.
TGAAGTGTCGCATTTACATTCATTTGAAGCGTAGACGAGGAATACATAACACTTCGCAAATCATATTATATCTTACCATGAAACATATAAATGAGATGCGATATCGCGTTTTAAGACGCATTAGAACTGTATTGCTACGGTAGGTAGACATCTGCAAACGCTATTTCCTTGCCAGGAAGTGTCGCATTTACATTCATTTGAAGTGTAGGCGAGGAATACATAACACTTCGCAAATCATATTATATCTTACCATGAAACATAGTAATGAGATGCGATATCGCGTTTTAAGAAGCATTTGTACTCTATTGCTATGATACCTAGACATCAGCAGACGCTATTTCCTAGCAAGGAAGTGTCGCATTTACATTCATTTGAAGTGTAGACGAGGAATACATGACACTTCGCAAATCATATTATATCTTACCATGAAACATAGTAATGAGATGCGATATCGCGTTTTAAGAAGCATTTGTACTCTATTGCTATGATACCTAGACATCTGCAGACGCTATTTCCTAGCAAGGAAGTGTCGCATTTACATTCATTTGAAGTGTAGACGAGGAATACCTTACACTTCGCAAATCATATTATATCTTACCATGAAACATAGAAATGAGATGTGATATCGCGTTTTAAGAAGCATTAGAACTCTATTGCTACGATACCTAGACATCTGCAGACGCTATTTCCTAGCAAGGAAGTGTCGCATTTACATTCATTTGAAGTGTAGACGAGGAATACATGACACTTCGCAAATCATATTAAATTTTACCATGAAACATATAAATGAGATGCGATATCGCGTTATAAGAAGCATTTGAACCCTATTGCTACGATACGTAGACATCTGCAAACGCTATTTCCTAGCAAGGAAGTGTCGCATTTACATTCATTTGAAGTGTAGGCGAGGAATACATAACACTTCGCAAATCATATTAAATCTTACCATGAAACATATAAATGAGATGCGATATCGCGTTTTAAGAAGCATTGGAACTCTATTGCTACGATACCTAGACATCTGCAGACGCTATTTTCCTTGCAAGGAAGTGTCGCATTTACATTCATTTGAAGTGTCGACGAGGAATACATAACACATCGCAAATCATATTATATCTTACCATGAAACATAGAAATGAGATGCGATATCGCGATTTAAGAAGCAATAGAAATCTATTGCTACGATACGTAGACATCTGCAAACGCTATTTCCTAGCGAGGAAGTGTCGTATTCACATTCATTTGAATTGTGGACGAGGAATACATAACACACTGCAAATCATATTATATCTTACCATGAAACATAGAAATGAGATGCGATATCGCGTTTTAGGAATCATTAGAACTCTATTGCTACGATACGTAGACATCTGCAAACGCAATTTCCTTGCAATGAAGTGTCGCATTTACATTCATTTGAAGCGTAGACGAGGAATACATAACACTTCGCAAATCATATTATATCTTACCATGAAACATATAAATGAGATGCGATATCGCGTTTTAAGACGCATTAGAACTGTATTGCTACGGTAGGTAGACATCTGCAAACGCTATTTCCTTGCCAGGAAGTGTCGCATTTACATTCATTTGAAGTGTAGGCGAGGACTACATAACACTTCGCAAATCATATTATATCTTACCATGAAACATAGTAATGAGATGCGATATCGCGTTTTAAGAAGCATTTGTACTCTATTGCTATGATACCTAGACATCTACAGACGCTATTTCCTAGCAAGGAAGTGTCGCATTTACATTCATTTGAAGTGTAGACGAGGAATACCTTACACTTCGCAAATCATATTATATCTTACCATGAAACATAGAAATGAGATGTGATATCGCGTTTTAAGAAGCATTAGAACTCTATTGCTACGATACCTAGACATCAGCAGACGCTATTTCCTAGCAAGGAAGTGTCGCATTTACATTCATTTGAAGTGTAGACGAGGAATACATGACACTTCGCAAATCATATTATATCTTACCATGAAACATAGTAATGAGATGCGATATCGCGTTTTAAGAAGCATTTGTACTCTATTGCTATGATACCTAGACATCTGCAAACGCAATTTGCCTTGCAAGGAAGTGTCGCATTTACATTCATTTGAAATGTAGACGAGGAATACATAACACTTCGCAAATCATATTATATCTTACCATGAAACATAGAAATGAGATGCGATATCGCGTTTTAAGACGCATTAGAACTGTATTGCTACGGTAGGTAGACATCTGCAAGCGCTATTTCCTTGCCAGGAAGTGTCGCATTTACATTCATTTGAAGTGTAGGCGAGGAATACCTTACACTTCGCAAATCATATTATATCTTACCATGAAACATAGAAATGAGATGTGATATCGCGTTTTAAGAAGCATTAGAACTCTATTGCTACGATACCTAGACATCTGCAGACGCTATTTCCTAGCAAGGAAGTGTCGCATTTACATTCATTTGAAGTGTAGACGAGGAATACATGACACTTCGCAAATCATATTAAATTTTACCATGAAACATATAAATGAGATGCGATATCGCGTTATAAGAAGCATTTGAACTCTATTGCTACGATACGTAGACATCTGCAAACGCTATTTCCTAGCAAGGAAGTGTCGCATTTACATTCACTTGAAGTGTAGGCGAGGAATACATAACACTTCGCAAATCATATTAAATCTTACCATGAAACATATAAATGAGATGCGATATCGCGTTTTAAGAAGCATTGGAACTCTATTGCTACGATACCTAGACATCTGCAGACGCTATTTTCCTTGCAAGGAAGTGTCGCATTTACATTCATTTGAAGTGTCGACGAGGAATACATAACACATCGCAAATCATATTATATCTTACCATGAAACATAGAAATGAGATGCGATATCGCGATTTAAGAAGCAATAGAAATCTATTGCTACGATACGTAGACATCTGCAAACGCTATTTCCTAGCGAGGAAGTGTCGTATTCACATTCATTTGAATTGTGGACGAGGAATACATAACACACTGCAAATCATATTATATCTTACCATGAAACATAGAAATGAGATGCGATATCGCGTTTTAGGAATCATTAGAACTCTATTGCTACGATACGTAGACATCTGCAAACGCAATTTCCTTGCAAGGAAGTGTCGCATTTACATTCATTTGAAGCGTAGACGAGGAATACATAACACATCGCAAATCATATTATATCTTACCATGAAACATATAAATGAGATGCGATATCGCGTTTTAAGACGCATTAGAACTGTATTGCTACGGTAGGTAGACATCTGCAAACGCTATTTCCTTGCCAGGAAGTGTCGCATTTACATTCATTTGAAGTGTAGGCGAGGAATACATAACACTTCGCAAATCATATTATATCTTACCATGAAACATAGTAATGAGATGCGATATCGCGTTTTAAGAAGCATTTGTACTCTATTGCTATGATACCTAGACATCTACAGACGCTATTTCCTAGCAAGGAAGTGTCGCATTTACATTCATTTGAAGTGTAGACGAGGAATACCTTACACTTCGCAAATCATATTATATCTTACCATGAAACATAGAAATGAGATGTGATATCGCGTTTTAAGAAGCATTAGAACTCTATTGCTACGATACCTAGACATCAGCAGACGCTATTTCCTAGCAAGGAAGTGTCGCATTTACATTCATTTGAAGTGTAGACGAGGAATACATGACACTTCGCAAATCATATTATATCTTACCATGAAACATAGTAATGAGATGCGATATCGCGTTTTAAGAAGCATTTGTACTCTATTGCTATGATACCTAGACATCTGCAAACGCAATTTGCCTTGCAAGGAAGTGTCGCATTTACATTCATTTGAAATGTAGACGAGGAATACCTTACACTTCGCAAATCGTATTATATCTTACCATGAAACATAGAAATGAGATGCGATATCGCGTTTTAAGACGCATTAGAACTGTATTGCTACGATACCTAGACATCTGCAGACGCTATTTCCTAGCAAGGAAGTGTCGCATTTACATTCATTTGAAGTGTAGACGAGGAATACATGACACTTCGCAAATCATATTAAATTTTACCATGAAACATATAAATGACATGCGATATCGCGTTATAAGAAGCATTTGAACTCTATTGCTACGATACGTAGACATCTGCAAACGCTATTTCCTAGCAAGGAAGTGTCGCATTTACATTCATTTGAAGTGTAGGCGAGGAATACATAACACTTCGCAAATCATATTAAATCTTACCATGAAACATATAAATGAGATGCGATATCGCGTTTTAAGGAGCATTGGAACTCTATTGCTACGATACCTAGACATCTGCAGACGCTATTTTCCTTGCAAGGAAGTGTCGCATTTACATTCATTTGAAGTGTAGACGAGGAATACATAACACTTCGCACATCATATTATATCTTACCATGAAACATAGAAATGAGATGCGATATCGCGATTTAACAAGCATTAGAAATCTATTGCTACGATACGTAGACATCTGCAAACGCTATTTCCTAGCGAGGAAGTGTCGTATTCACATTCATTTGAATTGTGGACGAGGAATACATAACACTTCGCAAATCATATTATATCTTACCATGAAACATAGAAATGAGATGCGATATCGCGTTTTTAGAAGCATTTGAACTCTATTGCTATGATACCTAGACATCTGCAGACGCTATTTCCTAGCCAGGAAGTGTCGCATTTACATTCATTTGAAGTGTAGACGAGGAATACATTACACGTCGCAAATCATATTATATCTTACCATGAAACATAGAAATGAGATGCGATATCGCGTTTTAGGAATCATTAGAACTCTATTGCTACGATACGTAGACATCTGCAAACGCAATTTCCTTGCAAGGAAGTGTCGCATTTACATTCATTTGAAGCGTAGACGAGGAATACATAACACTTCGCAAATCATATTATATCTTACCATGAAGCATAGAAATGAGATGCGATATCGCGATTTAAGAAGCATTAGAAATCTATTGCTACGAAACGTAGACATCTGCAAACGCTATTTCCTAGCGAGGAAGTGTCGTATTCACATTCATTTGAATTGTGGACGAGGAATACATAACACACTGCAAATCATATTATATCTTACCATGAAACATAGAAATGAGACGCGATGTCGCGTTTTAAGAAGTATAAGAACTCTAATGCTTTGATACGTAGACATCTGCAAACGCAATTTCCTTGCAAGGAAGTGTCTTATTTACATTCATTTGAAGCGTAGACGAGGAATACATAACACTTCGCAAATCATATTATATCTTACCATGAAACATATAAATGAGATGCGATATCGCGTTTTAAGAAGCATTAGAACTCTATTGCTACGATATGTAGACATCTGCAAACGCAATTTTCCTTGCAAGGAAGTGTCGCATTTACTTTCATTTGACGTGTAGACGAGGAATACATAACACTTCGCACATCATATTATATCTTACCATGAAACATAGAAATGAGATGCGATATCGCGATTTAACAAGCATTAGAAATCTATTGCTACGATACGTAGACATCTGCAAACGCTATTTCCTAGCGAGGAAGTGTCGTATTCACATTCATTTGAATTGTGGACGAGGAATACATAACACTTCGCAAATCATATTATATCTTACCATGAAACATAGAAATGAGATGCGATATCGCGTTTTTAGAAGCATTTGAACTCTATTGCTATGATACCTAGACATCTGCAGACGCTATTTCCTAGCAAGGAAGTGTCTCATTTACATTCATTTGAAGTGTAGACGAGGAATACATTACACTTCGCAAATCATATTATATCTTACCATGAAACATAGAAATGAGATGCGATATCCCGTTTTAAGAAGCATTTGAACTCTACTGCTATGATACCTAGACATCTGCAGACGCTATTTCCTAGCAAGGAAGTGTCGCATTTACATTCATTTGAAGTGTAGACGAGGAATACATTACACTTCGCAAATCATATTATATCTTACCATGAAACATAGAAATGAGATGCGATATCGCGTTTTAAGAATCATAAGAACTCTATTGCTGCGATACGTAGACATCTGCAAACGCTATTTCCTTGCAAGGAAGTGTCGCATTTACATTCATTTGAAGTGTAGACGAGGAATACATAGCACTTCGCAAATCATATCATATCTTACCATGAAACATAGAAATGAGATGCGATATCGCGTTTTAAGAAGCATTAGAACTCTATCCCTACGATGCGTAAACATCTGCAAACGCTATTTCCTAGCAAGGAAGGGTCGCATTTACATTCATTTGAATCGTAGACGAGGAATGCATAACACTTCGCAATGGATATTATATCTTATCATGCGACATAGTAATGAGATGCGATATCGCGTTTTAAGAAGCATAAGAACACTATTGCTACGATACGTAGACATCTGCAAACGCTATTCCCTTGCAAGGAAGTGTCGCATTTACATTCATTTGAAGTGTAGACGAGGAATACATAGCACTTCGCAAATCATATCATATCCTACCATGAAATATAGAAATGAGATGCGATATCGCGTTTTAAGAAGCATTAGAACTCTATTGCTACGATAGGTAGACATCTGCAAACGCTATATCCTAGGAAGGAAGAGTCGCATTTACATTCATTTGAATCGTAGACGAGGAATGCATAACACTTCGCAATGAATATTATATCTTATCATGAAACATAGATTTGAGTTGCAATATGGCGTTTTAAGAAGCACGAGAACTCTATGGCTACGATACGTAGATATCTGCAAACGCTATTTCCTAGCAAGGAAGTGTCGCATTTACATTCATTTGAATCGTAGTCGAGGAATGCATAAAGCTTCGCAATGAATATTGTATCTTATCATGAAACATAGATATGAGATGCGATATCGCGTTTTAAGAATCATTAGAACTCTATTGCTACGATACGTAGACATCTGCAAACGCTATTTCCTAGTAAGGAAGTGTCGCATTTACATTCATTTGAAGTGTAGGCGAGGAATCCATAACACTTCGCAATGAATATTACATCTTATCAAGAAACATAGAAATGAGATGCGATATCACGTTTTAAGAAGCATTCAAAATTTTATCCCTACGATACCTAGATATCTGCAGACGCTATTTCCTAGCAAGGAAGTGTCGCATTTACATTCATTTGAAGTGTAGACGAGGAATACATTACACTTCGCAAATCATATTATATCTTACCATGAAACATAGAATTGAGATGCGATATCGCGTTTTAAGAAGCATTTGAACTCTATTGCTATGATACCTAGACATCTGCAGACGCTATTTCCTAGCAGGGAAGTGTCGCATTTACATTCATTTGATGTGTAGACGAGGAATACATTACACTTCGCAAATCATATTATATCTTACCATGAAACATAGAAATGAGTTGCGATATCGCGTTTTAAGAATCATAAGTACTCTATTGCCGCGATACGTAGACATCTGCAAACGCTATTTCCTTGCAAGGAAGTGTCGCATTTACATTCATTTGAAGTGTAGACGAGGAATGCATAACACTTCGCAATGGATATTATATCTTACCATGAAACATAGAAATGCGATGCGATATCACGTTTTAAGAAGCATTAGAACTCTATCCCTACGATAGGTAAACATCTGCAAACGCTATTTCCTAGCAAGGAAGGGTCGCATTTACATTCATTTGAATCGTAGACGAGGAATGCATAACACTTCGCAATGAATATTATATCTTATCATGTAACATAGATATGAGGTGCGATATCTCGTTTTAAGAAGCATTTGAACTCTATTACTTCGATACGTAGACATCTGTAAACGCTATTTCCTTGCAAGGAAGTGTCGCATTTACATTCTTCTGAAGTGAATACGAGGTATACATAACACTTTACAATGAATATTATATCTTACCATGCGACATAGTAATGAGATGCGGTATCGCGTTTTAAGAAGCATAAGAACACTATTGCTACGATACGTAGACATCTGCAAACGCTATTTCCTAGCAAGGAAGTGTCGCATTTACATTCATTTGAAATGTAGGCGAGGAATACATAACACTTCGCAAATCATATTATATCTTACCATGAAACATAGAAATGAGATGCGATATCGCGTTTTAAGAAGCATTAGAACTCTATTGCTGCGATACGTAGACATCTGCAAACGCTATTTCCTTGCAAGGAAGTGTTGCATTTACATTCATTTGAAGTGTAGACGAGGAATGCATAACACTTCGCAATGAATATTATATCTCACCATGAAACATAGAAATGAGATGCGATATCACGTTTTAAGAAGCATTAGAACTCTATCCCTACGATACGTAAACATCTGCAAACGCTATTTCCTAGCAAGGAAGAGTCGCATTTACATTCATTTGAAGTGAATACGAGGTATACATAACACTTTACAATGAATATTATATCTTATTATGCGACATAGTAATGAGATGCGATATCGCGTTTTAAGAAGCATAAGAACACTATTGCTACGATACGTAGACATCTGGAAACGGTATTTCCTAGCAAGGAAGTCTCGCATTTACATTCATTTGAAGTGTAGGCGAGGAATCCATAACACTTCGCAATGAATATTACATCTTATCATGAAACATAGAAATGAGATGCGATATCTCGCTTTAAGAAGCATTAGAACTCTATTGCTACGATACGTAGACATCTGCGAACGCTATTTCCTTGCGAGGATGTGTCGCAATTACATTCTTCTGAAGAGAATACGAGGTATACATAACACTTTACAATGAATATTATATCCTATCATGCAACATAGAAATGGGATGCGATATCGCGTTTTAAGAAGCATTAGAACTCTATTGCTTCGATACATAGACATCTGCAAACGCTATTTCCTTGCGAGGAAGTGTCGCATTTACATTCTTTTGAAGTGAATACGAGGTATACATAACACTTCGCAATGAATATTATATCTTATCATGCAACATAGAAGTGAGATGCGATATCACGTTTTAAGAAGCATTCAAAGTTCTATCCCTACGATACATAGACATCTGCAATCGCTATTTCCTAGCAAGGAAGTGTCGCATTTACATTCTTTTGAAGTGAATAATAGGTATACATAACACTTTGCAATGAATACTATACCTTGTCATGCAACATAGAAATGAGATGCGATATCGCGTTTTAAGAAGCATTAGAACTCTATTGCTACGATACGTAGACATCTGCAAAGGCTATTGCCTTGCAAGGAAGTGTCGCATTTACATTCTTTTGAAGTGAATACGAGGTATACATAACACTTCGCAATGAATATTATATCTTATCATGCAACATAGAAGTGAGATGCGATATCACGTTTTAAGAAGCATTCAAAATTCTATCCCTACGATACATAGACATCTGCAATGGCTATTTCCTAGCAAGGAAGTGTCGCATTTACATTCTTTTGAAGTGAATAATAGGTATACATAACACTTCGCAATGAATACTATACCTTGTCATGCAACATAGAAATGAGATGCGATATCGCGTTTTAAGAAGCATTAGAACTCTATTGCTACGATACGTAGACATCTGCAAACGCTATTGCCTTTCAAGGAAGTGTCGCATTTACATTCTTTTGAAGTGAATACGAGGTATACATAACACTTCGCAATGAATATTTTATTGTGACGTCAGGCGTGCCGCCTGCCACCCTCTCAACGCACCACAGCAACCACCCTCACGCGGCTTCACCACAGGCAACACCCAGGCGCAACTCGCCGTCTCACTCAGGCCAAGGGCTACGACCATCGACTCGCTCGCACCCGCAGATGTGCTCGCCGTCTCTCTCGCTCCAAGGGACATACCCTCCGTCTCACTCGCACCAGCAGAGGTGCTCGCCGTCTCTCTCACTCCAAGGGACCTACCCTCCGTCTCACTCGCACCCGCAGAGGTGTTCGCCACCTCTCTCGCTCCAAGGGCAACACACTCTGTCCCACTCGCACCGAGGACCTCGTGCGCCATCTCGCTCGCACCAAGCACCATGTGCGCTGTCTCGCTCCCACTCAAGGAGTCACCCACCGTCTCACTCTTACCTGCAGGGAAACTCGCCCTCTCACTCACTCCAGGGACGTACCAGGAGAATCAACCTCTACGAGATGCGACGATGGCAACCCTCACCGTACAAAGAACTCTACGATTTCACCATCCCAGATCTGCCATGCCCAAAATACTATTTCTAAGATTATTAATTAACATTATATATATACTCCTACATTCTAAGCTCTGTATTTCTAGCTCATAGAATTTACACGACACAACTTTATAACGACACAAACGACACACATTTTACATTTAAGGCGTAATTTCTAATTTCATACTTGTACCTCTATATTCATAAGTTGCGCTAATTAAGTAAGCCGCGACGCGCGAGATCGCGACCGCCTCAGCGGCACGCGCCGCTAACCCCACCACGCAACGCCGAGACCCCACTCGGGCGTCCATATACTCCCACCTACGTTCGCACGCGACCGAAGCGCTTCGAGAGTCGAGGAGGTCGCAGACGCATCTTGGGAGATACAGTCAATTACAGACAGTCAAAGACAGTTCTATCTCGCCTTCGGGCACTTCTAATTCCAAGTCTCTTCCAAGTCGCGCCTTAGGGCCGTCGCGCAGCCTCGATGAGGTTCCTAGTTCTAAAGTCTTTGTTCTAGTTCCTAATTCATAGTTAACCTAGTCTTAATACTTAGAAATAATTGTTCTTGTACTCTTTGATTTAGAATATACTTTATTATTTCTCTACCACATCAAGTTCTAGTTCATCCCAACTCCATTTCTAAATTCAGTTATATTTTAATACAAATTCTTCCAAGTTCGTAACAACTTGGGTGTTTATAAACGAACTCTTCGCGCCAGGAGGAAGAATTTAATCCATTATCTCGTGCGGAATACGTTGGTAAAACGCCAGAATTCTTCGTTCATCGACGGACGGCGACATTCATCGCAGCTTCCACCGTCACACCGCCGATTCCAGCCAGCCGTTCGCCGACTCCTTCCCCGAGAACGACCCTCGACGATCGCCACATCTGAAAGCAGAAGAGGGAAATCAGCGAAAGGTAAGTAAAATCCCTCCTTACACGCGTTCGCGATTGTTTACGGTGCCCGCGTTTTGCCAGAATCGACGGACCCGGTCATACGCGTTTTATACCGGACCGAATTCGCGACTAAAAGGCTTGTGTCATTCAGCCTCCTGGGATACGAATAATTTGTTCGCCAGGACGTGACAATATCTTATCATGCAACATAGAAGTGAGATGCGATATCACGTTTTAAGAAGGATTCAAAATTCTATCCCTACGATACATAGACATCTGCAATCGCTATTTCCTAGCAAGGAAGTGTCGCATTTACATTCTTTTGAAGTGAATAATAGGTATACATAACACTTCGCAATAAATACTATACCTTGTCATGAAACGTAGAAATGAGATGCGATATCGCGTTTTAAGAAGCATTAGAACTCTATTGCTACGATACGTAGACATCTGCAAACGCTATTTCCTAGCAAGGAAGTGTCGCATTTACATTCATTTGAAGTGTAGACGAGGAATACATAACCCTTCGCAAATTGTATTATATCTTACCATGAAACATAGAAATGAGATGCGATATCGCGTTTTAAGAAGCATTAGAACTCTATCCCTACGATACCTAAACATCTGCAATCGCTATTTCCTAGCAAGGAAGAGTCGCATTTACATTCATTCGAATCGTAGACGAGGAATGCATAACACTTCGCAATGAATATTATATCTTATCATGAAATATAGATATGAGATGCAATATCTCGTTCTAAGAAGCATTTGAACTCTATTGCTTCGATACACAGACATCTGCAAGCGCTATTTCCTTGCAAGGAAGTGTCGCATTTACATTCTGCTGAAGAGAATAGGAGGTATACATAACACTTTACAATGAATTTTATATCCTATCATGCAACATAGAAATGCGATGCGATATCGCGTTTTAAGAAGTATTAGAACTCTATCCCTACGTTACGTAAACATCTGCAAACGCTATTTCCTAGCAAGGAAGTGTCGCATTTACATTCATTTGAATCGTAGATGAGGAATGCATAACACTTCGCAATGAATATTATATCTTATCATGAAACATAGATATGAGATGCGATATTTCGTTTTAAGAAGCAAAGGAACTCTATTGCTTCGATACGTACACATCTGCAAACGCTATTTCCTTGCAATGAAGTGTCGCATTTACATTCTTCTGTAGTGAATACGAGGTATACATAACACTTTACAATGAATATTATATCTTATCATGCAACATAGTAATGATATGCGAATTCACGTTTTAAGAAGCATTAGAACTCCATCCCTACGATACGTAGACATCTGCAAACGCTATTTCCTAGCAGGGAAGTGTCGCATTTACATTCTTCTGAAGAGAATACGAGGTATACATAACACTTTGAATTGATTATTACACCTTACATTAAACACTGAATTGAGATGCAACATCGCGATTCAATCTCTGTTTCGCTCTGGCATCGCTGTTTCAATCTCAACGACAAGCACTACTGTCTCACTCCCACTAATGATTATATCTGCCTCGCTCGCACCAAAGACAAACACCCTTGTCTACCTCGCACGGGTGACTTCGTCTTGCTGAAAGGGACAGTTGCAGCCCATAACCTCGATGGGAACTATTCCAATTCAGGGAGATGACTTTAACAGAACCTGTATTCTACTTTTGAGCATCTTATATACATATATATACTATATCCGGACTAATGTATTCCTGCATATAAGAATTCATAAATCCAAGTTACACTCGTTAAGAATCCAAGACACGAACAACACACGCGTAACTGTAAGTTCATGCTATACTTACTTCATTATACAATTTCATAAGTTAAACGCGAAAGGCGCGCCGCTAGTCCCACCACGATGCGCCAGTCCACACTCACTGGACCGCATGCTCCTCGCAACGATCCGTTAATCTCCCACTCGTTGGACCACATGCTTTCATGATTTGTCAAGTAAATGTTTCAAACTGGTATAAATATTAATACATATTTTATATTTTAGTTAATTCTGAATACAATATCTCCTTAAGATACTCCATTACATCTAAAATCCTATCTAATTTCATTCCATTTCATGATGTTTTAATTAAATATTTGAAATTGGTTTATATAATTACATTTATCATATATTTTAGTTACTTAAATATAGATCATTCCCTCTAAATAAAAATGAGTATCTATATATTATATAAGTCAATCATTTATTTTCATCGTTCGAGTTCGCTTTCTTTCCATCGAGGCTTGCAAATCCCTCTTCGTTATTCTTGTAATTCGTACGTTAGAAGGTATGTAGTACGTATTGATGGTTCAACGCTGAAAACATCTCAAGCACTTCTGCTATACTCAATTTAGCGTATATGCAACCTCCTGTCAACGTTATATCTATTTTTTATCTGTTTCGGTTCTTAAAGTATGTATAGTCTTCTTTCGGATTGGTCGTGATTAGATCGTTTCTTAGAGCCATTTTGATGATCTTTTCCTCTCTATGGTTGTTCGTCTTACTACCCCAGATTACCGATTTTTCGTTCAGGTCACCCCACGATTATTATTCTGTTTGCTTTCTCTCCCTTTTCCATGTTATCCTCAGCTTGGTTTATATATTCTTCGATTTCTTTCCGTTCCTGTTAAGCGAGAAGTAGCAGCTTATAGATTTTGTTCCTTCGACCGAACGATTCCGGTCGAGGAATATGTGGTGCCATATGTGAAACATTTTCGATTAACACCGGTTATCCATATCGCAGCGTCACCGTTCTCGTCTTGCAGTCAGTATTCTTCTATGCTGTGTGCTTCCGATATTATTACCACGTCTGTCCCTTGAATCATTCGCATTTGCTGCATGATATTTCGCGAGATTCGGCATCTGTTCAGATAGATTTGTAGGACTTTCAATTCCATATTCGTTTCTCTTTCTTTTCTATCAACGCCTTTCTGTAGGCCGGACAATTAAAGCTCTGGTAACGTGACTGATGTATGGATTCTTTCTTCCTTCCTCGCTGCAGATGATACATTTCGGTTTATTCGCGATACAACCGATTACCGTATAAATCTGAGATCCGCATTTCCTGCAGATTCCCTTATTATCTTTGACTTCTTCGCAATTTCTGCCGATATGTCCCACATTATGGCATTTGAAGCATCTCTCTATTCTCGGTAGCACTTTGCAGAGGCAAGGTGTTAATGGTATTCTGAGTCGTTTGACCTTTTCCAGCTCTTTACTGTATTCCTGTCCAAATTCAGCTAACGCGACTCGGTAGCCCCTCCACGTTTGATTCAACAACTTGACGTTTATACCGCTATCCCTTACTACGATTATTTTCAGTGTTCGTTTCATGTACTCCTTCATTTCTTCTCTGATCACCTAACGGGTATATGTCCCTTAGTTGGAGCATTATACTCGCACTCGTACGTTTTTCTTCGAATTCTTTTTCTAGAGTTCCTTTTATCTCCTTTATTATGTTCTCTATACCTGTTTTCTTGTTAAATTCTAGGATTATATCTCCCGCTCTCGATTTTCTTGCGTCATATTTTCGTATTTCTGTCGTTTCTCCTGCTTCTCCTCATCCCGTTGTTTGTCCTCGAATGCTTACTGCTCCTTTAATTGCTTCAATTTTCCCTGTACCGTTCGCCACTAGTTCGATCAAGTGTCCGATCTCAGTTTTTTTTATATGCCTGATGTTTCCCATTAACGTTTTCTAATATGTCATTACCTTCGTCGTATCCTCGCTCATAATATCTATCATTACGTCTGATGTGTGGCTGCCTATTCTTCTATTTGAAAGTAAGGACGTTATTCTTATCGGTAGCTTTTCCATTATCCTGCCCTTTCTTTTTGGTTCCCTTACTTCGGCTCCTGATGCTTTTCCTTTCGTGCCTGTGTCTTCCGAGGCGGCTTTCTTTTTCTCCTTTATATTTTCCTATCCTTTGGTGTCATCAACAAGGAACTCCGAACTGCTTGCCCAACAATTAATTTGCTGCCAGAACCCGATGGGACTGATTCCGAATCGTGAGCCAGCAGCACCTTTCGTGGGGGTTAGGGGGGGTTGTAGACCCCCCACCATCCTACTGCCTGCCCTGAGGAACGCAGGGCCACTTGATCCCCGACCAGCATCTATCTTATACTCTAACCGATTCGTAGTCGCGTTTTCCATTCGCTTGCCGGAATCAATGATATTGATTCATTCAGTCTAAAGTATTATTTTCTTTTTAAGTTTCTCGATATGTTTATTTTCTCTCGCGATATCGTCTATTTCATTGTACCTTACCCTGACGGTATGGTATATAATCTGTTGTTTGATATTGTAGGATAGGTTTGATATTGTATTGATTTGTAGGATTTCCTCTTGATAAATGCAATGTTTCCACAGATCTTCTTTTTCTTTCTCTTTAGGTACGTTGTTGTTATTTTATGTTCTCTATCTTCCACATTTCCTCTCTGCGCCATCCCGGATCCGGCGTCGTACGATTACTTCATGATGGCGCCTCGGTGTCGCTACTCCGAGATTGAGTGTTTTCCCTTGCATCCGCTGTTTTGTATATGTCACATATTGGAGAATATTTCCACTTATTCTTTGTATTCTTCGAATTACGGTTTAGTTGTATATTGGTTATACGACGAAATATCTGATTTCCGTTCGATTTGTTAGTAAAGTTTTTTTCTTTTCGGACTATTTGTTTTCATTTAGCCGAAGGCGTTCCTGTATTCATTGCGGAGTCACTGCGATTGAACCCGCCGATTATTATATTATATTACGTGAATAAACGTTCAATCGGGGCGGATTTCTGCCACTCCGTAACTGCGGACTGTCTTACTGCGTAGCCTCTTCCCTGGGAATGTTGCGGGGGCTGCTTCCGTCCCGAGATGGAAGTGTGATTGTGTTAGATTTAGTTAGGTTACGCTAGGTTAGGTTAGATTGAAATATGTTTGGGAATGTTTGTAGATTGCTCAGTTATGTTGAGTTAGATTTAAGAAAGAGTAGGTTCGATTTGTTTATGTTTAAGGAAGGTAATGTTAGATTGTGTTTTATGTTGAGTTAGATTTGAGTGCAGGCAGGGTAAGTCACATTAGGCGCAACTGAGGTTAGCTTGGTTTAAATTAAATTCACAGGATGCTAGATTAAGTTAAGCCAAGTAAGAGATGGATTACCGATAGCTGGCAATGCCATTCTTCGATAGTTCTCGAATTCCCGAATATTGGCAATACCAGCCGTTATTATATCATAAGTTATCGACCGCAGTCATTACCTACTGTCGATATATCGTAAGTTACCGACCGCAGGCAACACCAGTCTTTGATAAGTCTTGAGTTACCTACTATTAGTTGCACCAGCTGTTTGTGTAAGCATGCGCTATCGGCTGTTGGTAACACCAGTCGTCGGCAATTTATGGATCATTAAGCACAAGCAGCATCACCCGTCGGTCGAATGTGAGTAAGCGACCACCAGCAGCACCATCCATCGGTAACTTATAAGTTATTCTTAATGGGAACATCCATCCGTAGGCATGTATTGACTCGTTTCGCCATCCCTTCAATCTGTGCTGAAACAGAATTGCGAACAGCTTGAGCAGTTTTCACACAGATGACTTCACCGGTCTGGCAACAACGGGTGCCACATATAGGTTCTCACAAAACCATTTGCCACGCAACTCAGTGCTGAAAGGGTTAATAATGCTAGCGCTATTTCTTTAACCAGGCGTAGAATCCATAGGTATGAAAAATTATGTCCTGGTGAATAATATCAATTTTGGAGGACCATTTCTAATGTACGTATAAAAGTTCTGTCTTAGTTGCAGAAAGAAAATTCTCTAATATGACACTATACTTATTTTCAGGTGCAAAGTATCCTTACCATGTTTAAAGAGAGGCACAAATCCTCATATAGTAAATATCAGCCCATCACTAAGTGTAAAAATTAAACGAATTTGGTTTCAAACTCGTGTCGATTATATAATATCCAAGTTTGGAATGTTAATGTGTGCTCTTGGAAGGACCGATGAATATGGAAATAATGGTATTGCTGTGAATGCACTCTTGTCAAAGACTGCAGTAATTTATATATATTTCTAATTTCATTGTTAAGAAAAATAATTCTCTCAATTTGAGATTGCCTTACGCACGCGTTGTTTCAGGTATACATATGGCTGCAATAGAGATGTTCGTTGGTTCAGAATCACAAAATTATAGTGGGAAGCTAAAAATAATGTGTGATGCAAAGTACGCTTTTATTTTGCAAAGACAGTAAATCTGTTACTAATTAGTCTTTAATCGATGATACAATATTAAAAAACTGAAGGAATGTCTGATTTTACCCATTATGCATATAATCCAGGTGTGAATAATTAATTAAAGGTTTACAATTAATACATGAATGTATAATATATATTTTAGTAAACAAATCAATTTATTCTATAGAATGTAAATATTATTGATAAGATAAATTGTTGCCTGATTCCTTCCTAGAGGAGAATTTGGAACAGATAGATTTGGATAATTATATATGACTATTGAAAAGAAGAAACAAATTATACAGATAAATCAGAGGAAAAGATCATGCAAATATCAATCGTCATCCAAACTAATTTAAACAGCGAGTTTGTTAACAAGACTGTAAGCACAAATACTATATTGTTCATTATGTTAAAAAAAAATTTATTAGAACTCGTACATTACAGCACATCATAGATCAGTCTGATTAATTGCCGGAGCAACCATAATTCAAGAGTTAATTAACATCACTTTTGCAAAAATTTACAATATGTAAATTTCGTAAATTTTAATGGTGACGAAGCTGGTACACGGTTTTTACATCTTAAAAATGGTAGAAAGATGCGGCAGGGAGAGGAGAACCTAGTCAACCACTAGGTACAACATTAAAAATGGATTCTCAAAATTTGCACGCAATGCTTTCTCATAAAAAAAATATATCTTTTACGTTCAACTTAATTGGAAATGCAAAATAATTTTACTAATAACATAATATTATATATCTTTCGGAGAATTAAAACTTGCATCGACAAAGCCGTAGTGGGAAAGTTGAAAATTAGGGGTGATCTACGAAAGGCATGAAATTAGTGAAATTAATGGGCAATTTAAAGTGGAAACTTACTTTGAAAAATTAAATACCGTTTTATTAAAAAGAACCGACATATTAACTAATTAAGGAAAAATTATTTCTACTTATAAAAGTTTTGTTACTTTTTGTAAAAGTTTAATACGATAATATAAATTATTTAAAATATTAAAAAAACTGAAGTAAAATATATTTTTATATATTTTTGTAATATATTTTGTAACGCTAAATGATAAAAATTAAATAAATTACGTATGAAAATATTTATTTATGTAGATTGAACTTTACTCATACATTTATAATAAAATGAACATAGCTATTCATATTCAACATTTCCACAGGTTCCGAAAATGATAAAATAGACCAACGCCAGCAAAAAGTCTAATGTATCATAATTATTTTATAGTTGAAAGATTATCAAGCTTTATGCCTGGATGCTTGCTTATATACAAGTATAACTGCCAAAATGAAATGAGATCACAAAGTGATATTTACACACCTGCGTGCTGCAATTTTGACGTATTTAAATTTCTGTAGCAGTTGCAGAAATACCACATAGTAGGTTTCATAGTTAAAAAATGGCATAAGATTTTCTGTAGAATATCAAGTGGGTGCAAAGCTGCTATTGCACAGCAGACAGCATTCTTCACTGGAAGAATTTTTCTTCGAATGTGTTGACTACAGATTTATTTGAATTGTTCTCGTTTAGAACATTAAAACTGAATGACATGTCCCTTGACACAGCAGGCCGGTAACCACGATACCCAGCAGATCCAGGGTTCCTTTATCTGAGATTAAGGTCAGCCTACTTTGTGTCCAAACTTTTTTACATTGCGTTATATTCTTAAGACTCTTTGCAAGTTACAAAGAACAGAAACGCTACATGGATTAAAAAAGTGTAATAGTGTAATTTACATAATCTTGAACATTTTAAATCCGTTTACGTCGCTTTGCTTGTTGCATATGTTTATCACCTGGCGCTGAACCAACTACTACTGCCATCATCCCTTTTTAAAATTTGGAAATTACACCAGATCCAATGAAACCATGCTTAGATTGCAAATGTGCATTTACTGTATCCAGAAGAAATGAAATTACATTGACAGAAGTACCAGTTACTTCTCCACGCCTATCTGAAACAACATTATATCATTTTGTTAAAAAATAATATATTAAATGTGACTTGGTCCTTTAAATTTGAATTTATAAACATCTAACAAATAAATATGTTTTTCTTGCTATCCATATCATTATACTTTCGGTAATATATTATGTGCTGTCATTTGATATATTAATTTTTATTCCTGATACGAGTGGATAGTTCTTCGTCTTATATTCTTTGTGACAGGTTTTCCCGTTACAATCCGCAAGAAAAAGGGGTATATAGTACCAATAATAGAGGGGTATACCGAAGTTTAATCCGGGGTACAGAATATCGGGGTACAAAATATCCGCGTAATATGATTGTCGACGAATTCGCCAACGCCAAATACAAAACAAAGAATTTCCTATCCAGCGAGTATTTCGTAACTGCGAGGCGGAGACTTTTTGGGCGCCAGCTACTCAAGAAGTAGCAAAAACTATTAGACCAAGCAACCCGGGGAAACCCGGTGCAAGATAATCCTCGAAATTTCAAAATACTCCCTCGCTCGACTACTTCTAGCCGAGTGCGCAATATAAGGTCGCGGGATACTGAACTCACGGCTTCTTTCTAGATTGCCTCGACGCGGTATTACAAAAGGGTATACGACACGCCGCGAATGACCGGGGATCACCACCCGTTATACAATACAAATTATAATACGCGATATCACAAATGCAGCAGGGAACAAATGGGACGCTTTAGCGTATAAGGACTCACGTTCTCGTTTCCAACAAGTATGGATCTCGTTCAGTCCGTCTACCTCTCTCTCTCTCTCTCTCTCTCTCTCTCTCTCTCTCTCTCTCTCTTTCTCTCTCTCTCTCTCTCTCTCTCTCTCTCGCTAAGCAGTCGCTAAGTCGTTCAGAAGAATAAGAGGCTGTCTTCGTGCTGGCTAGCTCATTATATAGGTTTACTGGGGGTCTTCGGATCCCCTTAGATCCTCCTTAGGGCTCCTTGGTGGGGTAGGGCTATACGCTTCATTATTGTTCGGGGCATCGATCGGTGGATTTCGGCGATCTTCCCTGATCGCCCCCTCTGGTGTGTCTAGAGAGGGTCCTCTGGATCATCTGAACTGCGGCGCGTGTCGCGCGCCGCGCTTTCCACGGCTCACCTGCAATTCCGCTGCGCATCTTGAGTTTTCCTCTCCATGGGCTCAGGGGAGGGGTGGAGGTCCTTCTCACACCCGAGAACCATCTTGTTCGTCTCCATGGACTGTGGCAGCGGTCTTATCGTTTGCTGCGCTCTGGATCGTATCCTTCGGGCTTCAGGGTCTCTTCTTGCTCACTTCCCGACTCCTCCACCGTCGATCCCGTCACGCTACCTCGGCGCACAGCCCTTCCGCGAACCTGCGGTCTTCTTATCAGCCGAAGGGGCGTCTTCTGGGTCGCTTCTTCCATCAGCTCGCCAGTCTAATCCGTAGAACGGAGAGAGAAAAAAGAACACAGCTATCGCGATGGTCCGTGTCGCGCTTCTTGCATGGGTGGTGATCTGCGAGCTAGTCTAACCGAAGCAGGGGGGGGGGGGGTTAGCGAGCCTTGTGACGTCACCACGTCACATCTTATATCGCATTGATTATAAAAGTGTATGATATTGTTTTTATGCAGTGATGTATAATTATGTACATACAAATTCGCGATTGTTCAATTTCTCAAGTTCAAGTTCGCTATGTGTTCAAATTCAATTCCGAATAAAGTTCTAGAAAGCATCCCAGATAACAAACTGCAAGATGGTGGCGACACCATACCGGCACTATATTGCCACTTCTGAGGAGTGTCATCTGATCCGTAGCCATTTGTGACCGAATTCATTAGCTAAAATGCCAGAACGTGTTACCAGCACGTTTTAGGCAAGCGTAGCACACCGTGTGAATCGCGCAGCACCAGGACCATCGTGACATGTGTGATCGCTCCGTTCATGAATCTTCTCAGCAATGACGTAGGGTCACATTTGGTAATGGGGAACCTCTGCTTTCATCCAAATTAAAACCGTTAGATGTCAGTAGATGTTTTACAATATGAGTATTGATAGACATTTTGATAGTCATTTTCCTATATTTATAGTTATTGAGCGAGTCAGATATATTTCTTTCATCCCGTCATATACTATAAATATTATTTATAAAATAAAATATTACTTATAAAATAAAAAGTCATGCTGTTGCGTCCCTAACTTCGCCTTGTGAAATTTCTTAAATAACATGCGGTCATCGTATTTAATATAACTCTCAATTGCATGAATTTGTAATGATGAAATGAAAAAATATGTATAAAGTAAATGTATATATTTTTATGATGAAGCAATTAACGACTCTATGGAAAAAATCGCCGTATCTAGCTAGTTTACCGAAAATAATAAAATCGAGTTCTTATGTTTTTGTTTCGTGTCGGTGTATCTATTTTGGAATCAAAATAAATAAATTGCTTAGTTTGGTCATTTTTCATATTCGTTTATAATTTTTATGGAAACAGCTTTCCCATTAATAAATGTCATCCTACGCCATTAACACGCGTGTAGCTATGGTGAGCTGATAGTGTTATTGCCACGGCCATGTAACCCGTGTGCTTTATCGCGGTATTTTAGTAGTACCCTGATACGAGTGTCGCTCCAGTATTAAGAGTATGCCGTTGCAAGAGCTGAGCAGGAGCACAGTTCTGGCACAGTTCTGCCACGGAATTCGTTCCATCCGTTGTCATTAATGTGCCAATCGTTGGCTGTTTGGGATGTTATAGTACATGAGGCAGACTTGTTTCTTATTGTCCTTAAGGAGATGGACTTTTACTCCCCCTTTTTGAATTTTGTTAATTATTGCTTGGAATTTTTGCCATTTCTGTATCTCTATAACCGCATTGTGGATTCAACTTATGTACGATCTTTTTGATATTCATTTTTTGTTACATGTAACATTATATATGTAATGCACGTTTGTTATGTAATGCTCAGATTTGTAATCCTCAGTTTTTTTATTCTTTGGTAAAGCAACTTATTCGATTAATATATATTTATTAGGCATAGATAAATAATTAGAAAAATGTTATTAAAACAGTGTTAAATATGTTGTTGAAATTATATATTTAAGGTCTGAAGGTGTAGATGGAATTAGTGTCCAATGTTTTACGTGATCTAATCGACGTATCGAGTGAGGCTATGAAATATGTAATAACTTTTTACTATTTCTCGACCCCTTTTCATGTTAAATGAATGACTAGTCCTGCAAGACGAGAAGACTGAATTAGTGAGATCTCTGGGAACATAAGTAATTTGTAAGTAATACATTTTTTCTCTTTGACACATTTGCCTTTGCATAGAATAGAACGTATAGATATAATTGCCTCTTTTATATCCATTTCGGTTCAATTATATTATAGCTTTTGTTCAGAAGTAATATTAATTATGCCTGATTTTTGTAATAGTTCTTTGTTTAACTGATTTTATTGACGTAGAAGCATCATTGGAGGGATGTATTCATCTACTTTGTAGTTCTAGCAGTTTCTTTTTCTGCTCGCTACTTTCCATTTTTAGTTCCATACACTTATCCTTTATCACCATCATATATGTTCCGTAAGATTATAATAACTTTTTTGTCCTTAAATTTTGCGGATATTTCAACTAAATTTCCTCTGCTTAAAAAAACGGAAATTAAAAAAGAGTGACACGTACCATTTCTCAGGAACGTTGTATCGTAATTTGCATCTGACTGTTTTGAAAGACATGCACTTTACTTAACGTTTGCAATGATTTGGTTAGCGGAGTAAAGAAATACTCTACTTTCGAAATTGTCAGCTCTTGGAATCCTAAGGCAAATACATTCATCTGCCGACATCGTAAACACTGTTTTTGAGCTAAATTCCAGAAAAACACATATATTATAAATAGTATAATAAACATCGTAATATTAAATTTGACTTTGTTCATCGTTGCCTTGCTGGACACATCCATAACAACATACAGGATTGGACAGTAATATTTAGCAGCTCAGATATTCTCAAAGCTATAAGTTTCACAGAAATTTTTGCTCATATAAAATTGCATAACACAAAGGGCCCAGACGTTGATGAAAATAGTTTTTTTTGTAAGTGGAGGTATGTTGGACATTTGAAGGTCACCTTCATTTTTTAAAATGAATTGATATGTTCATTCTTGCATAATACGATAGAGTATTTCAAAACGAGTTCAACGACCTGAAACATGAAGCCATTGAAGGTTACAAGAAGTAAAGAAAGGCGATAATACTTACGGTTTTGATAGTAAATGAAACTTACGTATTGCAAACAGTGATGGAAGGAAGTGAGTAAACACTGTTCGAAGGGCATTTTGATAGTTTGCGGAATAAGTTAAACATGATAATATTGGTATTGAAAAATCGGTTTGATTACAATTGGTTAGGCTGTTCGTTTGTCGTCCATTTTATAAGTACTGAGCTGCGATTCCTGAGGACAGCTAACAATTGTTGAACTACGGAAGATTAACATTGTGAATTTGAATCAAAAGGTAACTAAATTCCATTAGATTGTAAACAAATGTTAATGTTTCATTTTAAATAGTGAGATTAAATACTCTTTACAAAACTACAAGAATGGATACATTCCTCTCTGTTATTATTATCTCATAAAGAATTATAATTGCAATTATATAGTTCATTACGATAAAAAATATTTCTCAGGAAATTCTAAATATTAAATTAAAGAACCAAGCAAAACATTTTCAATAATTACGAATATGAAAAATACTTGAACATTCCAATGGAAAGATGTTCTAAACAGGAGTTAGAAAAATCAAAAAATCACCTTCAATTCCAGAATTCATCTATATGAGGTAAAATATTTTGAAAACTTTAATTACAGTCTTTAATGCAAGCAGTTGGACCGTATGTCAATTTTAAGAAAATTGATGAAAGTCAATCATTTTGAAGTGGTCAGAATCTTTGTCGTTTGAGCAATAAGTGACTAACAAATGACTGCATAAATTTCAGACTTATAAGTATATAGATTAAATCTTATGCAGACATGTTTATAACCGAGTTACTAAATAATAATCCACACTAAGTAATCATTTTAAAACTTAAACGATTACATCTCGCAAACTTTCAAAGATATCAGAAGCGCGAAAAGTATGTGGTTTATCAAAAACTCTTCTAAAAGAACGGACGAAGCCAATAGAAATCTTTGTTGAAGTAAGCAAGTTCTAAAGTTCTAAGCAACGCGATGGCCCTTATCTGCCTATGTTTCATAGCAAGTAAGTTCTGAATTTCTATGAAATCCGATGGAATTTATCACTACTAACGTTTCAAAGTAAGTTCTCAAAATTCTCAGTTCTACGTTTAAAACTATGTGTGTTCTATATATCTATGTAAAGTGATGGTTCCTATTAGTTGTGACGGAAACCTATATATAGTAAGTCAGGGAAGCTCGAAGGGGTTAATTATCTAAATGCTTTAAGGTGTAAAACGTATTTTAATCTAAAGCGATCTATCGTTCCAAGGTATCCGCTCACGTACAACTTTTCTTGGGCGCCAGCTGCTCAGAAAGTAGCAAAGGGATAGACTACACGACCCCGGGAACCCTGGGGCGGAACAACCCATGAAACGTCGAAATGCTCCTCCTCTCGACTACGCCTAGCCAAGTACACACACTCAGGTCGCGAGATACTGAAGTCACGGCATGTTTATTTATGGTCTCAACGTGGGTTTAACTAACAAGGGCTACGGGAAACTACGCAACACGCCGCAAATTACAGGGTAGTATCTTTGGAAGTGTAGTCGAGGTATACATAATACTTCGCAATGAATATTATAACTTATCTTGAAACCAAGAAATGAGATGCGATATTGCGTTTTAGAAGCACTAGAACTCTAATGCTTCGATACGTGGACATTTGGAAACGCTATTTCCAAAGAAGGAAGTGTCGCATTTACATTCATTGGTATTGTAGAAGAGGTATACATAACACTTCCCAATGAATATTATATCTTATCCTGACACATAGAAATGAGTTGCGATATGGCGTTTTAGGAAGCATTGGAACTCTATTGATTCGATACGTAGACGTCTGGAAACGCTATTTCCTAGCAAGGAGGTGTGACATTTACAATCTTTTGATGTGTAGACGAGGTATACATAACACTTCGCAATGAATATTATATCTTATCATGAAACAGAGAAATGAGATGCGATATCGCGTTTTAAGAAGCATTGGAACTCTAATACTTCGATACGTAGATAACGGGAAACGCATTTTCCTAGCAAGGAAGTGTGGCGTTTTCATTCTTTTGTAGTGTAGACGAGGTATACACATCAATTGTCACCGAATATTATATCATAGCATGAAACATAGAAATGAGATGCGATATCGCGTCTAAGAAGCATTAGAACTCTAATGCTTCTTTACGTGGACATCTGGAAACGCTAATTCCGAAGAAGCAAGTGTCGCATTTACATTCATTGGTATTGTAGACGAGGTACACATAACACTTCGCAATGAATATAACATCTTATCATGAAACATAGAAATGGGAAGCGATAGCGCGTTTTGAAACGCATTAGAGCTCTATTGCCTCGATACGTAGACATCTGGAAAACTTATTCCTAAGAAGGAAGTGTGGCATTTACATTCTTTTGAAGTGTAGACGAGGTATACATAACACTTCGCAATGTATATTATATCTCATCATGAAACATAGAAATGAGATGCGATATCGCATTCTAAGAAGCATTAGTACTCTTAGCTTCGATACGTAGACATCTGGAAACGCATTTCCTAGCAAGGAAGTGTGGCATTTACAATCTTTTGAAGTGCAACGAGGTATAGATAGCACTTCGCAATTAATATTATATCTTATCATGAAACATAGAACTGCGATGCGATATCGCGTTTTAAGGAGCATTACAACTCTATTGCTCCGATACGTAGACATGTGGAAACGCTATTTCCTAGCAAGGAAGTGTGGCATTTACATTCTTTTCAAGTGTAGACGAGGCATACTTAACACTTCGCAATGAATATGATATCTTATCATGAAACGTAGAAATGAGATGCGTTATCGCGATTTAAGAAGCATTAGGACTCCATTGCTTCGATGCGTGGACAACAGGAAACGCATTTCCAAGGATGGAAGTGTGCAATTTACATTCTTTTGAAGTGTACACGACGTATGCATAACACTTCGCAATGAACATTATATCTTATCATGAAACACAGAATTGAGATGCGATATCGCGTTTGAAGAAACATTAGAACCCTATTACTTTGATACGTAGACATCTGAAAACGCATTTCCTAGCAAGGAAGTGTGGCATTCACATTCCTTTGAAGTGTAGGCGAGGTATACATAGCACATCGCAATGAATATTATATTGTATCATGAAACATAGAAATGAGATGCGCTATCGCGTTTTAAGAAGCATTAGAACTCCATGGCTTCGATACGTGGACTCCAGGAAGCGCATCTCCTAGCAAGGAAGAGTGGCTTTCACATTCTTTTGAAGTGTAGACGAGGCATACGTAACACTTCGCAATGAAAATGATATCTTAACATGAAACATAGAAATGAGATGCGATATCGCGTTTTAAAAAGCGTTACGACTCTATTGCTTCGATACGTAGACATATTGAAACGCTATTTCCTAGCAAGGACGTGCGAAATTTACATTCTATTGAAGTGTAGATGAGGTATACATAGCACTTCGCAATGAATATTATATCATATCATGAAACATAGAACTGCGATGCGATATCGCGTTTTAAGGAGCATTTGAACTCTATTGCATCGATACGTAGACATCTGGAAGCGCTATTTCCTAGCAAAGGACATGTGACATTTACATTCTTTTGAAGTCTAGACAAGGTATACATAACACTTGGCAATAAATATAATACCTTATCATGAGACAGAAATGAGATGCGATATCGCGTTTTAAGAAGCAGTAGAACAAAATTGCTTCGATAAGTGGGCTTCTGGAAACGCATTTCCTTACAAGGATGTGTGGCCTTTACATCCTTTTGAAGTGTTGACGAGGTATACATTACACTTCGCAATGAATACTGTGTTTTATCATGAACTGTAGAAATGAGATGCGATATCGCATTTTGAGCAGCGTTAGAACTCTATTGCTTCGATAGGTATACATCTGCAAACGCATTTCGTAGATAGGATGTGTGGCATTTACAATCTTTTGAATTGTAGACGAGGTATACATAACACTTCGCAATGAATATTATATCTCATCATGAAACATTGAAATGAGATTCGATATCGCGCTTTGAGAAGCATTAGAAACGAATTGCTTCCATACGTAGACTTCTGGTGACTCTATTTCCTAGCAGGGAAGTGTGACATTTACTTTCTTTTGAATTGTAGACGAGGTATACATAACATTTCGCAATGAATATTATATCTTATCATGAAACGTAGAAATGAAATGCGACATCTCGTTTTAAGAAGCATTAGTACTCTATTGCTGTGATACGTAGACATCTGCAAACAATATTTCCTAGCAAGGAAGAGTCGCATTTACATTCTTTTGAAGTGAAATCGAGGTATACATGACACTTCGCAATGAATATTATATCTTATCATGAAACATAGAAGTGAGATGCGATGTCGCGTTCTAAGAAGCATTAGAACTCTATTGCTAATATACGTAGACATCTGCAAACTCTATTTCCTAGCATGGACATGTCGCATTTACATCCTTTTGAAGTGAATACGAGGTATACATGACACTTCGCAATGAATATTATATCTTCTCATGAAACATAGCAGTGAGTTGCGATATCACGTTTTAAGAAGCATTAAAACTCTACTGCTGCGATACGTAGACATCTACAAACGCTATTTCCTAGAGCGGAAGTGTCGCATTTACATTCTTTTGAAGTGTAGACGAGGTATACATAACACTTCGCAATGAAAATTGTATCTTGTCATGAAACATAGAAATGAGTTGCGATATCGCGATTTCAGAAGCATTAGAAGTCTATTGCTACGATATGTAAACAACAGGAAACGCTATTTTCTTACAAGGAAGTGGGGCATTCACATACTTTTGAGGTGTAGATGAGGTATACATGACACTTCGCAATGAATATTATATCTTATCATGAAACAGAAATGAGATGCGATATCGCGTTTCAAGAAGCATTAAATCTCTATTGCTTCGATACCTAGACATCCGGAAACGCTATTTCCTAGCAAGGAAGTGTCGCATTTACATTCCTTCGAAGTGTGTACGAGGTATACATAACACTTCGCAATGAATATTATATCTAATCATGAAACACAGAATTGAGATGCGATATCGCGATTAAAGGAGCATTAGAACTCCATTGCTTCGATTCGTAGACATCTGGAAACGCTACTTCCTAGCAAGGAAGAGTCGCATTTACATTCTTTTGAAGTGTATACGTGCTATACATAACACTTCGCAATGAATATTATACCTTATCATGAACCATAGAAATGTGATGCGATATCGCGTTTCAAAAAGCATAAGAACTTTATTGCTTCGATACGTAGACACCTACAAACGCTATTTCCTTGCAAGGAAGTGCGGCATTTACATTCATTTGAAGTGTATACGAGGTATACATAATACTTCGCAATGAACATTATATCTTATCATGAAACATCGAAATAAGATGCGTTATCGCGTTTAGGAAGCATTGGAACACTATTGCTTCGATACGTACACATCTGGAAACGGATATCCTAGCAAGGAAGTGTGGCATTTACATTCTTTTGATGTGTAGACGAGGTATACATAACACTTCGCAATGAATATTATATCTTATCATGATACCTCGAAATGAGATGCGATATCGCATTTTTAAAGCTTTAGATCTCTATTGATTCGATGCGTACACATCTGGAAGCGCTGTTACTTAGCAAGGTAGCGTGGCACTTACATTCTTTTGGAGTGTAGACGAGATATACATAACGCGTGACATTGATATTACGTCTTATCATGTATCATAGAAATGAGATGCAATATGTCACATTATAAGGCGTAATGTTAATGCAACGCGTTATGTTCATCTCGTCAACACTTCAAAAGGATGTAAGTGCCACGCTACCTTGCTAAGTAACAGCGCTTCCAGATGTGTACGCATCGAATCAATAGAGATCTAAAGCTTTAAAAATGCGATATCGCATCTCATTTCTATGTTTCATGGTAAGATGTAATATTCAATGCAACGCGTTATGTATATCTCGTCAACACTTCCAGAGAATGTAGATCTCACACATTCTTGGGACGGAATAGCGTTTCTAGATGTCTGCGAGTCGCAGCTATAGAGTTCTAATGCTTCAGAAAACGCGATATAGAATCACATTCCTATGTCTCATGATAAGATGTAAATCAACGTCATGCGTTATGTATATCCCGTCAACACTACAAATTAATGTAAATGCCACACTTCCTAGCTACGGAATAGCGTTTCTAGATGTCTACGTTTCGAGGAAATGGAGTCCTAATGCTCCATAAAATGCGAAATCTAATCTCATTTCTATGTTTCATGATAAGATGTAATATCAATGCAACGCGCTATGCATATCCCGTCAACGCATCGAAGGAATGTGAAGCCCACACTTCCTCCCTAAGGAGTAGCGTTCCCAGAGGTCCACATATCGAGGCAATAGAATTCAAATGCTACATAAAACGCGGTATCCGTCTCGTGTCTATGATACATGTTAATCTGTAATTAAATGTAACGCGTTATGTATATCTCGTCTATACTTCAAAAGTATGTAAATCCCACACATCTTTGCTACGGTTTAGCGTTTCTGGATGTCTACGTATTGAAGCAATAGAGTTCTATTGTTTTACAGAACGTGATATCGCATCTCATTTCTATGTTTCGTGATAAGATGTAATGTTCAGTGCAATGCGTTTCGCGTATCTGCAGCTACAGTTCAAAAGTTTGAACTGTAGTCGGTGGCCCGTATTGCAGCGGCGTACGGCTGGAACGGCCGATCGGTGATTGGAATCAGGCGCCAGGTAGACTGATCCTGGCTAGCTGGTATCGAAGCTGAAATTGGACGATCGTTGGCTTGTACGTGACGTACGGCAGCGAAGACTTCGTATACAGGATCGGGAGGAACTCTGCGGTGGTCCGAATATTCGGGTGCACCAGCCACGTATTCACGCACATGTCGTTGGATATATTCCTTCATCCCCGCGCGTCGTATACGCTTTACCCGAGAAGCGAAGCTCATCACAAGTACTTGCACTTCGATAAAGCACGGTACATCTAGGAGCTTGTTCGCTCTAGCCTACCGGATATCCGTAGGCGCTAGACAGACACAACAGAAATAAGGTAAGAGCGGCCAAGCGTTGATTCGCTCTAACCGTCCAGCTTTAAGACCGTTGAACTTGATTTGTTAGGAATAGTAGTTAATCGCGAGCGTACCCATGGAATGGAATGTTAAAGGAACTTGTATTTGAAATAGAATAAAAACTTTGAATTCGGTGTAAACTAAGATATATTCTTACTTGAATATCCTAATACACTAATTCTAAGTTACTAATTACTATATAATAAGAAAATGGAAGCAGAATAAAATAAGGACTCCACTATGGTAGATGCGAATGAGTCGGATGCATCGAGCTGGGAGCTCGTATACCTGAGAGCCAACTGTTCTGCTCGAGGTGGAGATCGAGACTCCTTAGAGCCAACTGCTCTGTTCGAATCGGTGAATGAGACTGAGACTCGATCGGCGCGTCCGCGATCTCCTCGGGTCGCGCGGCACACGGATCGCTGGGCCCAGAGTGGGGATGGCGCGTAGACCGAAGAGCGGGCAGACCGTTCGTGGTGGGGTCGCCCGTGTTACGCGGTGAGCCGCGCACGTCGGCAGCTCGCTCGAATGTGAGCACGTCTTAAACTATACCTCATTTATAAGAACATATTTACAAATATTTACTTAATTTTATGTGTGTATGGTTTGTATATGTACATGAATGTGTCGTGTGCTTATTCTAACATCGTCGGTACGCGAATAGCGTGTACGCATACATCATCGTTAGAGATTCGAATCCGTAGCCGTCGTAGACCTCCTCGCCCTCATTACCTGGGGTGGAATCCTCCCTCCGGTGTATGTGGCGTCGCCTCCATGTTCTGTGGCAACGAGTAGGCGGGTTGTCCGCATATAGTGGATCAGGATGCTGGAGGGAATGTCGATGCCGATCTGGGGACCTCGAGGACGATGGCGGTCGTCTGGGGATGGTAGGTGATACGCCTGATGCCACAGTTCACATTCTTTTGCTTTTGGAGTGTAGGAGATATAATCATAAAGCATAGCATTGAACATTACATCTTATTACGAAATATTGAAATGAAAAACGACATCGCGTAGAATGAAGTATTAGAACACTATTACTCAGACACGTAGACATCTAGAAAAGGTATTCTTTTGCAAGGAAGTGCAGGATTCACATTCATCTGAAGTGCAGTAGCAGATGAACATAACGCGTTGCATTGAATATTCTACATTATCATGAAACATTGAAATGAGATGCGACATCATGTCGATGGAAGTATTAGATCTAGTAGTGTAACACCACTGCATGGACACGCAGAAATTATGGGGCGCCATCCCTTTGCATGGGACTGTATAATACATATTTTTTTGAACGGTAAAAGCAGATACGCATAAGCTACACATAGAAGATTGCATCTTACCCTTTTAGAAACGTTGAAGTGAGATGCGATCGCATTGCACAGAGAATTAGAACTCCGTTACACTGTTACATGGGCACTATGAATCCACTTCCCGATACATAGAACTGTAGAATTAACAATCATTTGAAATGTAGAAGCAGGTATGCATAATGCTATGCATAGAGTGTTACTGCTTACTCAGTTTGGGGCGCTGAAATGAGATGGGATATCGCATTGCATGGATCAATAGGACTTTACTCTAGTGAGACGCACACACAGTGATGCGCCATCCCGTTGCATAGAACTATAAAATTGACATTCTCTAGAAAAGTAGAAGCAGATAAGCATGATGCCATGCATAGAAGATTATAGCTTACTTACTTTGAACCCTTGAAATGAGATACGCCATCGCAATGCATGGAGCATTATAATTCTATAGCTATGATACATTTAATCGCGATCCTGTTGCATAGATCTGCAGAAGTTACGTTCTTACGAAGT
This sequence comes from Xylocopa sonorina, assembly GCF_050948175.1. Lineage (NCBI taxonomy): Eukaryota > Metazoa > Arthropoda > Insecta > Hymenoptera > Apidae > Xylocopa > Xylocopa sonorina. The sequence goes on from NW_027490324.1 coordinate 293,570, forward strand.
GTAGTAGCAGATAAGAATAGTGCTATTGCTAGAAGATTACAGGTTACTTACTTTGATACGTTGAAATGAGATGTGCCATGCATGCAGCACTAGAACTCCAATGCTTTAACACGCAGGGACTATGAAGCGCCATCCCGTTTGAAGGAACTGTACAGTTCACATTCCTTTGCTTTGTAGTAGCATACAAGCTCAATGTTATTGAAGGATAATTAAAGTACCTTAATTTAAATGTTAATCAATTATTCATGTTTCAAATTTTATGTACATGGAATATTCTAGATTGCGAGCGAGTGTGCGGAATAAATGAATTTTTCCTGTGAATATTTTAAAACGATGAAGCTGTTGTTCATTAGCATTCTTTGGAGCTATTTCACACTTGTGAAGAACTATATAATGATTTACAAAATCTTGTAGTTATCTTTAGTTAATAAATTTCCTACAAGTTTTGGGCTCAGGCGTGGTAATTATCGCGAAGACATTCAAGAATTAAATCGGATACGTTCTAAAGATTGGAATATTATCGAGTATTTGAAGACGGAACGTTGGAGAAAATGACTTGACGGTCCAGAACTTTTGAGAAGTTATTCATGCGACTCGAGTGCAGTTTTGAGAGATATTGCGCGGACGAAAATTAAACTTTCATGTAGAGACAATTCGAGTTTATACGCGAGTGTCGAGTAAAAATTTTCACCATGAAAGATTAGAGTAAAATCACAATTACTGCGCTAAAAGAGATATTAATGGAGCATAAAGTACCAACTGCTGGTTTGAAAACTAAATTAATTTCCTGTTTGTCGGATATTGGCCCAGACGGAACGTGGATAGATGACAAGCAGAAAGAAGTTCGTGAAGATAATGAAAGGTTGTGTGCTGATATATCATCAAACGTGCAGTCAGCAATGAATCTACAGCAACGAGAAACTAATTTTTTTTAAAGAAAAAGAATTAGCAGAAGGTGAGTTAGCCATATTGCGCCTTGAGTTAGATGCAATACGAAGGTAATTCATTTAATTACAAGTTGAGCATTATTTGGAAAATGAGCAGCGACGATCGACGCGTAATTTTGGAAGCGAACAATATGATGTTGTTAGTGGGGGTGACAATCTCTTGGCATTGAATAATGGCAATGAATGCAACATTTTATCTCAATTCTGTTAGCCGCGAACGAATATTTCGGCAATTGCAAATTTACTTTTTAATTTGATGGCAAATCTGGTGATAGTGAAATTTGGAAGAAGTAGGTCAAATTGTTGAAGACGATATATAAATTGGAAGATGACGTTGCACCATTACTTATGGGTATGCGATTAAAGGGAAAAGCACTTGAATCGTTTCGTTCTAAACGAGAATATATAACTATGCCATTCAACCTACGCGGGAAGAATTAAAAGTTACGTTTTTTCATCCACAAAGCAAAATTGAAATATGGAAGAAATTTGATGTATAAATATGAAAGAGGAACCAGACATTTGATGAATATTTGCACGAGAAGATCATTCTCGGAAATCGAGTAGCAATCAACGACGATGAAATACTTGAGTATCTAATTGACGGCATCCCCGGTTAAATGCTCCGGAATCAGGCGCGTATTCAATAATTTACAACAACCGATCAACTTTCGAAAGCATTTGGAAGGTTAATTTTTCGAGATCAAGGTTTGTCGAGTGTGCAAATGTCAACAATGTTTGAAAAGTGTGAAGACAGTTTCGTTAGAAATGAACGAACAGAGGTGGTCAATGTTGGTAATGAAGGAGTTCGCCGGTAATATTGTACGATGTTATACTTGTGGTGGGCACGATCATATTAGCGTGAATTGTCCAACGAAAGATCGCGGTGTAAAATGTTTTATATGTCAAGAACGTGGACATATTGCGTCGAAATGTCCCAAAAAATTTAAAACGTGTGAAGAGAGCTGCGCGACATTAGGAGTATCGTACCAAAATTATCTCAAGAATGATTTACTTAGCGGATACGAGATCGAAGCTTTAATGGATTCAGGAAGTGATTTTAGTTTAATTCACACAGACGACTTTATTAAGCTCGGTTCTCCGCAACTACGACGCAATGAATTACATTTCGATGGTATAGGTTCAAAGAATGATATATAACATTTGGTGAATTTCAAGCAGAAATTACCGTAGATGGGCACTGATATCCGATTTGTATAGAAGTAATCTTTGTTACCATTGTTCGACACAAGCCTTGTTTGGCAAGTTTTGTCACGCCTGAAGAAGCAAGCGACTATTTTCTGTAATCTGCGTCGAATAATTTTTGATAGGGGAAGAAGAAAATATACAACATGATCTATCTATAACAGGAATTCCTAGAGCTAATGGTCAAGCTGAACGTATTAGTGGAACATTCATACTGTTGTTAGCAAAATTAGCAGCACCTAAGCCCTGTGAATGGTGTAAGTATTTAGAAGTAGATCAATAATGTTTGAAATCAACAATATATCGAAGTACTGGCACGTCACCATTTCATCTTCTCTCTGGGACACGTTCACGTCTTAAAGGACATATAGAAATTTGAGACATACTTGAAAAGGAATGGATTGCACGTTTTCAAGATAAACGAGATGAAATATGACTCAAGCAGGCAAAAATATATCCAGGATCCAATAAGAGAATAGGCGAACTTTTAACAAGAGTAGACGAAAAGCTAAAATTTATCGTGAAGGAGATCTAGTAGCAATTGAACGTATGCAACAGAGTCCTGGCCTAAATATAGCTCATAAATATTTTAAACCGTATGAAGTCGCACGAATTTTACGCAATCAACGATTTGTGGTTCGAAAGGTAGGGGAAGGAGAAGGACCCCTATAAACATCTACGTCAGCAGATTCAACGAAATTGTGGATCGACGAACTCAATGTTGATTTATCTGAAATCGAAGACGACATGAATGAAGACATTCGAGACAAATGTTCATGCAGGGCGGCCGAGTGAAGGATAACGAAATTATCTTAATATAAAAGCTAAGCAGTAATTCAAGTTTCAAATGTTGGGCGTGTGGAATATTCTAGAATGCGAGCAAGAGCGAATGTGCGGAATAAAATATATTTCGTGTGTATGTTTTAAAACGATGAAACAGTTGTTCATTAGCAGTCCTTGGAGTAATATCTCAGTTGAAAGGAACTATTTAATGATTTACGAAACCTTGTAATTGTCTGTAATTAATGAGTTTCCTCCAATATAGGTAGGTTTCACATTTTTCTGAAGTGTAAAAGCAGATAAATATAACATATTGCATAGAATGTTATATCTCATAATGAAACATTGAAGTGAGGTGCGAAATTGCGTTGAATGAAGCATTAGAACTCTATTGCGTCGAAACGTAGATATCTAGAAACGCTATGCCATTGCAAGGAATGTTGGGATTCACATTGTTTTGAAGTATAGAAGCAGATAAGCATAATCAAGTACACCCTTGTCTACCTCGCACCTGTGATTTCGTTCTGTTGAAAGGCGCAGTTGCAGCCCATCACCTCAATGGGGACTCTTCCAATTCAGGGCTTTACCAGATTCCGAATTTACCTGTATTCTACTTTTAAGTCTCTTACATACATATACATATCAGATACTATATCGGGACTAATATATTTCTGCATGTAAGAATTCATAAATTTAGGTTACACACGTTACGAATGCAAGACACGAACAACACACACGTAATTGTAAGATAATGCTATACTACTTCATTATAATATTTTATAAGTTAAACGCGAATGACGCGCCGCTAGCCCCACCACGAGACACGGGTCCCCACTCGCTGGACCGTATGCTCCTCGCAAGGATCCATTAATCCCCCACTCGCTGGACCACATCCTTCCATGATGTTTCAAGTAAATATTTGAAATTAGTTTATATAATTACACTTATCATATATATTAGTTACTTAAAAATAGATCATCCCTTCTAAATAATAATAAATATCTATATATTATATCAGTCGATCATGTATTTTCATCGTGCCAGTTCGCTTCCTTTCCATCGAGGCTTGCAAATCCGTCTTCGTTATTCTTGTAATTCGTACTTAGGAAGGTATGTAGTACGTATTGAAGGTCCGACGCTGAAAATATCTCAAACACTTCTGCTTTACGCAACTTATGTCTATCTTTGATTTGTTTCCGTTCTTAAAGTATGTATAGTCTTCTTTCGGATTCGTCGCGATTAGATCATTTCCTCCCCTTTCTATGTTAACCTCAGTTTCGTTTATATATTGTTCGATCTCTTTCCGTTTCTATTCGGCGAGAAATAGCAGCTTATAGCTTTTATTCCTTCGACCAGTGCATGAACGATTCCGGTCCAGGAGTATGTGATGCCGTATGTGAAACATTTTCGAGAAACGCCGGTTATCCATATCGCAGCGTTACCGTTCTCGTCTTGCAGTCAATATTCTTCCATCTTGTCTCCCTCCGATATTATTACCACATGTGTCTCTTGAATTATTCGCATTTGCTGCATGATTTCTTGCACGATTCAGCATCTGTTCCGATCGATTTGTAGGACTTTTAATTCCATATTTGTTTCTCATTCTTTTCTATCAACGGCTTTCTGTAGGCCGGACAATTAATCGGTCATCGTATGATTCTAGAATCCTGATTTTCTGCAGATGCCCTTATTATCCTTGACTCCTTTGCAATTTCCGCCGATATGTCCCAGTTTATGACATTTAAAGCATCTCTCTGTTCTGAGTAGCACTTTGCAGGGACAAGGTGTCAATGCTATTCTTAGTGGTTTGACCTTCTTTAGCTCTTTACTGTATTTCTGTCCAAATTCAACTAACGCGACTTGGTTGCCTCTCCACGTTCCTCTTAAAATCTCGACGTTTATACCGCTATCCTTTCCTTCGATTTTTTCCTCTGTTCGTTTTATGTCCTCCTTCATTTCTTCTCTGGTCACCCAACGGCTATATGTCCCTTAGTTGGGACATTATACTCGCACTCGTATGCTTTACTTTGAATCCTTTTTTTTAGAGATTCTTTGATTTCCTTTATTTTGTCCTCTACACCTGTTTTCTAATTAAATTCCAGAATTATATCTCCCCCTCTCGATTTTCTTGCATCATCTTTTCGTATTTCGGTCCATTTTCCCGCTTTTGCTCATCTCGCTGCCTGTCCTCGAATGCTTCCTGCTCCTTTAATTGCTTAATTTTTCTCTGTAGCGTTCGCCACTAGTTCGATCAAGTGTTCGATGTCAGTTTCTTTTTATATGCCTGATATTTCCCATTAACGTTTTTTAATATGTCATTAACTTCGTCGTATCCTCGCTCATAATATCTATCATTACGTCTGATGTGTGGCTGCCTATTCTTCTATGTAAAAGTGTAGGTGTTATTCTTATCGGTAGTCTTCCCATTATCCTGCACTTATTTCGGCTCCTGATGCTTCTCCTTTCGTGTCTGTCCTCCCTTCCGAGGCTTTCTTTGTCTCCTTCATATACGCTTTTCGTATCCTTTTCTATTCCCCTATCCTTTTGTGTCATCGACAGAGGGCTCCGAACCGCCTACCCAACCTTTAATCTTCTGCCAAGACTCGATGTGTCTGATTCCGAATCACGAGCTGGCAGCACCTCTCAGCAGCATAAGCACAGAAGTCTCTCTCACGCCGTGGGGAGGGGGGCGGGGCTGCATGCCCTCCATCATCCTACTGCCTGCCTCGATGCGGGCGAAGGACTCCCAAGGCCACTCGAACAGCGAACAGCACCTATCTTATACTCCAACCGATTCGTAGTCATGCGTTTTGCATTAAGCTTGCCGGGATTAGTGATATTGATTTGTTCAATCCAAATTATTATTTTTATTTTAAGCTTTCCGATTTTTTTTTATTTTCTCTCACGATATCGTCTATTTCGTTGTACCTTGTCCTTACGAGATCGAGTGTTCTCCCTTGCATCCGTTGATTTATATATGTCATACATTGTAGAATATATCCTCTTATCCTTTGTATTTTTCGAAGTACGTTTTAGTTACATGTATGTTAGATACGCGTCGAAATACCGGATTTCCGTACGATTTTTTTAGTAAAGTTTTACTCTTTTCCGACTGTTCATTTTCATTTCGCCGAAGGCACTCCTGTATCCGGTGTGGACCCGCTCCGATTGAACCTGCCGACCATTACATTACATTACTTGAATATGAGCTTAATCGGAGCAGATTTCTGCCATTCCGTAAGTGCAGAAGGCTTACTTGCACAGAGTCATCCCTGGGAAAGTTGCGGAGTTTGCTTCCGTCCCGAGATGGAAGTGTGTTTATGTTACATTTAGATAGTCTCCGCTAGGGTATGGTAGGTTGGTTTATGTTTGGGAATGATTGTAGGTTGTTCGGTTATGTTGGGTTAGATTTAAGAAAGCGTAGGTTTGATTTGTTTATGTATTAAGAGGTAAAGTTAGATTGTGTTAGGTTGGGTTAGATTTGAGTGAAGGCAGGTA